>NC_060280.1:94167370-94179475 GCF_021613505.1 Equus quagga
GAGCCCCCTCCCCCGCGCAGCGCCGCGGGCCCGGGGGCGGGGAGAGCGCGCGCCCCCAGCGCCCCCCCCCGGGATGCCGGGCTGAGCGGCCGGCGGGACAGGTGCGCGCACGGCCCCCCGCCCGCGCCCTCCGCCCTCGCGCTCCCTCCCGCGCACTCGCGGCGCCCGCGGCTCCGAGGTAAGCGCCCCGGGGCGTCTGCGAGGGGCTGGGGGTGGGGGGAGGTGCTCGCCGTTGGGCGGGGGGGTCTGTCGGCACGCAGCTGGGGGCCCCAATTGTCGGCTGCGGTGGCCGGGTCGGGCGCTCGGGTGGGGGCCCCGAGGGCCCCACCAGCGAGAGGGCGATGGATTTGGGGCCGGGGAGGTGGGGGTTCGAGCGCTCTAAGGCCAGGCTCTGTGGGCCACGCAGCTGGGGAGGGGGCTGCATTTGGGGGGGTCGCTGTCTGGAGCGGTGTGATGGGGCTCCGGTAACAGCGCCTTTCCGGGGCTCGATTTGGGCCTGGGGCGCTGAATGAGGCTCCATCATGGGGGTGTCTCATGGCACCGCAGCCGAGGGGGGGCCCCTGGATCGTGGACTGGGGGCCTGGATGTGCGACTATAATGGGGGTGCTGGCGGCACCGCAGCGGGTGGCGATTTTGTCCTGGGGGGGGCCGTGGGAGGCACAATGATGGGGGCTCGCGGCTGCGCCGCTGGGGAGCTGGATTGGGGCCCAGGTGGGGGGTTCAGGGCAGGCAGGGGGCCTGCTGGCCGGGGCTGGGGGTGGTGTTGGGGGGCGGGGCCCTGAGAGCTAAGTCCGGGCCGACCCCGGGCTGCTGAGGTGGTCCCGGCGCGGCGAGGCCCCTCCGCCCCACTCCGCGCTCCAGCCGCCGCGCCTTGGGCACCCCGGAGCCCTCTCCAGGCTCACGCCGGCCCGGAACGAGTCCAGGGCCCGAGCCCCCGGGGAGCGGCAGCGGGGGGCGGGGGGAGGGCCGGCCAGGCCGGATCCGCCTCTGCAGGGGGGGCCCGGGGGTTCGGAGCCCCCCAAGAGCTGACAAAGGGACAAAGAAAGCGTCTCTCTCCGTGCGCGCCGGGCGGGGTGGGGGGCGCAGAGTGGGGCCCCCCTCCTGCGGGCGCTGATTGGTCCCCGGGGCGGGGGTCACGTGCCCCCCTGTCCTGCTCTCCGCCTCCGGGCGCCCTCCGAGTTTGGGGCGCCTCCCAGAGGGGGCGCTGCTGGTGGGAACCCCCGGCCCTGCCCCTGCCCGGGACGTGTAGACGCTGGAGCTGGAGTCCCGGGGCTGGGGGCGGGTCATAGACCCTCAGCCCCTGTGTGGCCCTTTAGGGCTGAGCTCTTGGCAGCCTCCCCCTGAGGTTGTCAGCTTTGACCCCCCAGGCTGGAGGGGACCTGGGCTTGCGTTAGGAGGGGGGCCCTCAAGCTTTGGGGGAACAGGGGCCTAATGGCTGGTGCTCCAGAAGGCCCCCCTTGCCCCCCACTCTATTTGCAAAATTGCATCCCTTCTTATTTTTCTGGGTTCCTTCTCAAGGGATCCAAATCCCCTCTCCAAAATAAAAGTCAGCCCCCCTGGGACACCCCCTCCCCCATGGCCTCACGCAGCCCCCAGCCCCTGGCCCACATCCTGGCCGACACGGTTTCTTTTAGGGGTGAAATTTGGGGTGTTCCTGGACAATGGCGGTCAACCCGATTTAGAGCGAGTACAGGATGTGGGTGGATGGCTGGGGGTCGTGAGCGGGGTCAGGGCTGGCCCGGGAGGGGAAAGTGGCAGCTGGGGGTCACGGTGGCCCCTAGGAGACCCCCTTGGGTGGTGGGTGGGTGGCAGCCTGGCAGAAACTGCATTAAACTGTAGTGTGTCCGTCCTAAGAGCAGATGGGGAAACTGAGGCCCAGGCAGGCGGCAGAGGGGGCAAAGAGGGGAGCCAGGCCCCTCCGTCCCTGGGGCTGCTTGGGCCTGGGCTGGGCAGAAATTGGGCCTGGAGCTCTAACGCCCCGCCCCTCGGCCCCCCTAAAATTGGGCTTAGAGGGCACAGAAGGGGACTGAGGGCAGGACGCCACTGTGTGGCCTCAGCCCGGTCGCTAGCCCTCTCTGGGCTGTGGTCACCCCGGGAGGAGCTCTTGGTTTCAGGACCTGAGTGGAGGGAGACGAGGCAGAGAGAGAAGTCACCCGAGAACACCCTGGACCTGTTTGTTACCCCTCCCTCCGTGGCCCGTGGGTCCTCAGGGTCCTGTCGCCTCCTGTGCTGTGAGGTGAGAGGGAATTTGTCCCCTGGGAGGAGCCGTTCCTCCTCTGGGCTCCGGGCTGTCCACGGGGCACGGAAGGTTCTGGAGATGGGCGCTGTGGGGGGTTGGCGCCCGCAGTGTGGCCCGGCCTTGGGACGGGCCTTGCTGGGTTCCCGGGGGCTGGCCCAGGAGAGAGAAACCCAAGTGTCCTTGGCAAGGTAACCCTGACGTCAGCGGCGGGCCAGGTGAGCTGGGTCCCCAGGGGCTGAAGGACGTGCTGGCCGCTGCCCGTCTCCTGGGAAGGAGGCGTCCCTGGCCGGCCCCGGGGTGTGGCCCTGTCCTGTGATGGGCGATGCTGGGGGCCCGGAGAGGCCTCGGGCGGAGGCAGGAGAGGGGGAGGCAGGGAGGGCTGCCTGGAGGAGGGGGTGCCGGCACTGGGCTTGAAGGCTGAGAAGCATGTTGCCAGGAGGAGAGAGGGGACAGGGACTCCAGATGGCGGGAGTGGCAAGGATAGCCACGGCAGGGTGTGCTGGGGGAGCGCTGAGTGGCTGGGCTGTTTTAAGGATGGGAGACAGTGAGCATTTAAGCCTGAGAGGTGGGTAGGGGCCGAGAACGCCAGGCTGAGGAGCGGGCTTTATCCCAAGGGCAATAGGGAGCCATGGAAGGTTTTAGAGCAGAGGAGGGAATGGGCAATGCTTCAGACCTGCAGCGGCCACAGAGACAGGCTCCTGGAAACCAAGCGAGCTGCTCAGAGAGGTGCTGAGCCTCCCATCCTTGGAGGCAAGCAAGTGAGGTTGGACAGCCATCTTTCCAGAATCCTGGAAGAATCATTCTGATCCCCATCAGGCCCAGGTGACCATCCAGATTTCTTTGAAATTTCCAGGGGTTGTGGGTTTTCTGAACTGTCACGTTTAAGATCCCATCATTCTGAAGTTCTAAGCCATTGAAGGGGCCGTGGACCCCCAGACTGATCCTCCTCTAAGACCCAGCGGGGATGCGGGTGGACTGTGGGGACGGCCGTGTTGAGTGGAAAAAGAGAAACTGAGGCTCGAGGCGGCCTCAACACCCCCAGTGTGGCGGACGGCGTAGGCTCAGTGTGCGGCCTAAGCCATATGATTCTCCTTTACTGTCCAGGTTGTTTGTCCCCTGTCCTTTGGGGACGTCCAGAGAAAGTGGCATCAGGAGGGGACGCGGGAGGTGGGGGACCCCTCCTCCGTCCCCCCGGGCAGGGAGACGGGGCCTCCCCCCAGCTGCCCTCTGTGACCCTTCGCTGTCTGGCCCTGGGGACCAAAGGTGGCCGCCCCAGGACCTGCTGGGAGGAAGGCCCAGCCTAGTGAGGACTACATTTCCCAGGATCCACCTTGGCCCCGGCCGAGCCTGCCGTCCAAAGGCCGACCTAGGAGAGAACTTCCCGACTGCAGGAGCCCGGAGGATTGTGGGTACTCAGGGGCTCCTGGGGGCGCCCTGGTCCGGGGCCGTTGGGGAGATCAGTCACTCAACAAACGCTCCCAGGGGCCCCCCGTGTGTCATGCCCGGTGCTGGGTGACACTGTGATCCCAGAGAGAGGATTCAGCTGTGGTGACTAGTTGGCCCTCAAAGGGCCTCCGGGCTGGAGGAGGGGACACAGAGGCGGACAGTGGCCCTCTCTGCTACGTGGGCTCAGGGCCGGGACAAAGGGAGTGAATGGGCTGGGGACGGTTGGGCTCTGCCCAGGGGATCAGGGAAGATGCACCAAGGAGGGGCATTGCTGCTAGGGCCGTGACGGATGTGTAGGAGTTCACCCGAGGAGGCCACGTGTTTGCCGATGGTTTCAGAACCTGCTCCCTTACCCGGAGCCCAAGGAGTCAGAGGCCCCAGGGAGCCGAGACTCTGAATTCTCGCCCTCAGAGACTGCCTGGTCGGATCAGGCTTACCTGGGTTTGGATCCATCTCTTCACTCACTCACGCGCCCTCTCTGAGACTCAGTTTCCCCCTCTGTAATATATGGATGCTGCTCTTCTCTCTCCCTTAGGGTTAAACGTTCAAACAAGAGGAGGCCGGCAACATGCCGGGCATAGTTCTGGCTTTTTGTGGGTTTTTTCTGGAAAAAGGAATAACTTTGGAAAGCAGAGACTTGTGGCCTCAGCCCGGGTCTCATGGGAGCTGGAGGGGTCTTTGCTGTCGTGTGACCAGTGGACAGATATCCCATGAGCCCCTCCATTGTGCCAGGTGCTGGGGACCTCAGTGACCGAGGCCGACCCGGCCCTACCTTTGTCGAGCTCCTGGCTGGGGGGGGACTTACTCAGGGAAAAAAAATAAATCCGGATGACTCGAGCCCTGAGGGCAGTAAGCGGGGTGTTGTAGCTGAGAAGGGGGGGCCGTTTTAGCTGCTGGTGTCACAGACGGTGGCTCTGAGGAGGTGTCATTTGAGCCGAGACCTGGAAAATGAGGAGGAGCCGGTCGTGCAGAGATCTGGAGGAAGAGCATTCCAGGCAGCGGGCACAGCATGTGCAAAGGCCCTGGGGCAGGCCCAGGCCTGGGGTGTGGGAGGAGCAGTGAGGAGACCGTGTGGCTGGAGCAGAGGGAGGAGGGGGAGAGAGGGAGGAGGGAGGGCAGGGAGGGGACGGGGCAGGTCGTGCAGGGCCTGGGGGGCTGCGGGGAGCACAGACTGCGGGGGGCGAGGATGGGAGCCGGGGGCCAGGGGACCAGGGCAGAGGGGACACAGCTGGTCCAGGGGAGGATGCTGGGGGCCGGCCAGGCTGCAGCGGTAGAGGGGAAAGAAGCGGGTGGACGGGGAAGATTCTAGACTCGCTGATGGGAGCACGTGGGGACTGACTGGGAACCCCTTTCTCCGGGGCGGGTGGCATCTGTACCCCATGGCCTGGGCTGGAATCCCAGGACGGCCACTTCCTCGCTGTGCAACCTCAGGCGTCTCACTCGCCCTCTCTGGGCCTCAGTTTCTTCACCTGTAAAATGGCGCGAAGAACCCCTCCCAGCAGCGCTTTCGGGAAAGCCGGTGGCACGGGGCCTGGAACACAGTCGGCACTCCATAAGTGTCCGCTCTTACTCCGCTTTGAAGCTCGGAGCCCCAGCTCTGCGGAGAAAAGGGGCCCGGGCCGGGGTGGCCGATTCCCCGAGGTCCCCCGGCGAACGGGGGGCCCCGCGGAGGCCCAGTTCTCATGCCCCCTCCCCCGGGGCCCACGTCCCCCGCCCTCCGCCTGCCATTCCTGAGCCCTGACTCACGGGCCTTGTGGTCCGCTCTGACCCCGGGGCCGTCCCCCCGGGACCTGTTTCCCGCCTTTGTCTTCTCCGAGTTCCTTCGCCAGGTCTTCCGTTCCCAGCAGCGCTTGGCGGGGCCCCGCCTGCCTCCTGCCCCGCTTCTGTCCCCCTGCCGTCCCCCGTGGGGGTCCCCCGTGGCCTCCCCGTGGGGTGGGGGGCTCAGCCTGGGGGAGGGGAGAACCCCGCTGAGGGGACCGACTCCTCCTCTGCCCTCGGACCGCGACCCCGAGGGCGGGGACCACGTCTGTGTCCCCCAAAATGGGGCCCCACGTTTTCTGAATTTCCTCCAAATTGGGGCCGAGGGCGGGGTCTATCTGCCCGGGGGGCCCCCAACTTGGGAACCTGTGGGCGCCCGGCCCCCACCCCGGTCCCCTCCCTCCTGGGGGCATCAGTGACACTGGGGCTTCCTCCGATGGGGGCGGAATGCCCCGGAATGTGTCCCCACCCCCCCCTTACCAGTTGCTGCTTCCGGTTTGGCCCAGTTTCCGAACCGAGATTCCAGTTAATGACCCGGGAGCCCCCCGGTCCGTGTCCCGGCCTCGAGGTCCCGCCTCTGCCACCTGGCTGCTCCCTGAGTGGCCCGGGCACCGGGCAGCCTCTGTCTGGGTCTCTGCTCCAGAATGTTCCTTTAGGCCCCGGCGACAGATGGCACCTCGGGGGCGCTCAGCAAATGTCCGCAAGAGGCAGGAGACCCAACCCACCGGGCCTGGGTTCCAGTCTCGCCCACAGCCTCCTGTGCTGTGTGACCTTGGCCAAGTGGCTTCGCCTCTCTGAGCCTCGCTTGTTCCTTCTGCGGCATGGGGACGAGGGTGCCGGTCTCTGCCGCACGGGGCTGGGGTGGGCAGGAGGCGAGTTCCCACCCGGGAAGAGCTGGCCCGTGCCTGGCGCACAGTAGGGGCTTCATCGAGTCTTCGCACCTACTGTGTGTCAGGCCACTGCCCCGGGGAGCCGATGTCCTCATGCGCCATTTACAGAGGAGGAAGCAAGACCAGAGAGGGGAAGGCTATAACCCAAGGCTGCACAGCAGTTGGCACCGTTTCTGAGCACCTCGTGATCACCCGACGCGGGTTCTGGGTTCACTGATGGGGAAACTGAGGCTCCGGGATTCGAGAACACAGGGAGGAGGGTTGAGGATGGAGGGGAGGACGCCCTGGGTGCGTCCCAGGCCAGAGAGGGACCCCCGGCTGCGGGCCCCGTTCCTAGACAGCCCGGGCGGCGGCGGCAGCTGTGGGGCAGCTGGAAGCACGGCCGTAACCGGACCTGGACGGCGCGGGCCCGGCTGCGCGGTCACCCGATCCGCCCGGGGACGCCGGCCGGGTGACAGCAGCTCCTCCCGTGGAACCGGAGCCGCCGTGGCAGATGGAGAAACGGGGGTTCTGAGCCTGGCCCCGCGTCGCCGAGGCCCTGACGTGGTGCAGAGAGGCCCAGAGAGGGCAAGCCGCTGGCCCAAGGTCACCCAGCAAGGTGACTTCACGGAGAGCGAGCGCGTGGACCCGGTCGGGTTCCAGCGCCCCGTTGGACAGACGAGAAACTCGGGGCTCCGGGTCTTGTCTGGAAAAGCGGATGAGTCCCCGGGGTCCCCGTCGTGAAGGGCAGCCCCCCCGGGACGTTCCTGCTGCTCCCTGAGCGGTTCCAGCTCCTCCATCACTGCTGTCTTTCTGTGGATTTGGGCCGTCGTGTTCCTCATCGTTACCAGAAGTTTCCGAGCCCTGTTACCTGGCACCGTGCGCACCCCCGTCTCCCCAGGGGACCAGGAGCCCCCCGAGGGCAGGACTTTGCCGCTGTCCTGGTCACAGCAGTGTCCCCACGCCTGGAACAGTGTCTGGTGCACACAGCTGGCGCTCAATAATGGCTCACACAAGGATCCGATGAAGAGCTCCCGATGCCGGGCACAGGGAGCCAGAGCCGGACGCAGACGCTCCTGGGTTGCCGAGGGAGGAGACGTGGCTCCCGGGAGCCCCGGGGAAACTGAGGCTGGAGGCCAGGGCCGTCAGGGAAGGCTTCCTGGAGGAGGGGACGTGCACATGTGGCCTCGGCTGGTGGGTGGGAGTTGGCTGTGGGGCTTTAAGGAGGGAGAGTGACAATACTACGTCTGGGTGATGGGGCGGGGACCCCGGGGGCAGAGGGCACCGCCTGAGCCAGGGCCGGGGGGCGGGCTGGTGGCTTCGGGGCGCGCCTGGCAGGCGGGGGGGTGGGGGGGCGAGCGGGAGGAGGCCGGGAGGCTCCCTAAGCGTCAAGGCGGGGAAATCGGCTCTTCCTCGTCGGGTACAAGGGAGCCATGGCGGGTGTTAGAGCAGGGCAGGCGCAGGGCCTGAGCGGAGCTGGTGGAACCAGTACCGGAGGGACCCGAGCGCCAGCCCCCCGCCGTGTGCTGCCGGCAGCCTCTGGCCCAGGAGGGGCTTGTGGCAGATGGACGGGGTCCTCCCTGAGCCGACTGATTCCGGGGAGCATGAGGCCGGGTCCTCCGGCGCCCGAATTGAAACATATTATTATTTCTTGAATAATAGCAACGA
The DNA here is from genome assembly GCF_021613505.1 of Equus quagga. Lineage (NCBI taxonomy): Eukaryota > Metazoa > Chordata > Mammalia > Perissodactyla > Equidae > Equus > Equus quagga. Next base: position 94,175,351 of record NC_060280.1, read on the forward strand.
CAGTGACAATATTAATAATAATAATGACTCCGTTGATGACGCTGCAAATAACGGGGTTTTGCACCTTTGGGGTTCGCCTTTCGCCCCCGGCCTCGGGGACATCGGAGGCCACCCACGTGCGTGGCTTCCGTTGGGCCTTCCGTCCCTCGCTGCAGTGAAACAGCCACGGGTGGTCGATGGGGAAACTGAGGCCCAGGCAGGGGGTGGCGGCTGCTGGAGGCAGAGCCGGGGGTGGAACCCGGGCCGTGTGACGCGGGGACCGAGCTGCTGACTCGAGGCTCTTCAGCGGCCCGTGTCGTCCGCCCAGCTCTCCCTCTGGGGGCCTCAGTTTCCCCAGCCGGCCAGCGAGAGCGGGCTGGGCGGGGTGGGAGGGCGCGTGCGCATGCGCGTTGGGCAGCCTGGCGCCCGCCGTGAATTGGGCCTCGGAAAGTGACGACCCCAAAGCCACCATGGGGTGGGGGGTGGGGGGGTCCAGACAGCAGCTTCCTGGGGGGACATCCGGGCACAAGGCGAGCCTCTCAGGATTCTTGTGCCCCCGGGTCCCTGCGCGATCCGGCTGAGACGCGGGCTCCGGTTGGGCAGGTCTGGGGGGGCCGGGGCTCTGCCTTCCCCGCGGCTCCCGAGGGAGACTGAGGCTGCTGGTCGGAGGACCCCTCTCAGTCTAAGGGTGTGTGACACCAGATGGGGGGGGGGGTGCCCGGGGAGGGAGGAGGCTGCGGATCCCGGCTGGTGGCCAGGGGGTCTTTCGGAGGAGGTGAGACTTGAAATCTCGGGAGAGCCATGTGGGTATCTGAGAGAAGAGACAGGTGTGGGGGCACAGCCCGTGCAAAGGCCCTGGGGCAGGACGGGCCTCGTGTTTGGAGGCGCAGCGAGAAGGCCGTGTGGCTGGAGCAGCGGGAGGAGGGGGAGAGAGGGAGGAGGGAGGGCAGGGAGGGGACGGGGCAGGTCGTGCGGGGCCGCGGGGAGGACTCGGCTTCTCTGCGAGGGAGGGGGAGCCTGGAGGGCTGCGGGCAGAGGCGGCGGGCCCGACTCAGGGCTCCCGGGCGCCCTCTGGTGGCGGCTTCGGGGAGCACAGGCTGCCCTGGTCCAGGCCGGAGGTGACCCCTGGACGAGGGGGCCGCCCTGGAAGGGACCAGAATTCGGGATCCGTTCGCAGGCAGAGCGCACGGGCCTTGCTGGCCTCGAACGTGAGGGTGAGGGAAGGAGGCTGGGGGCCCGGAGGTCGGGGGGCAAGTCCTAGGCGTGACCTGAGCTCTCGGAACTTTCTAGCTGACCCTAAAATTTATACCCGGGGGAGTCAGGGGCCACGAGGAGCCCAGATTCCCCGGCCCGAAGACGCCCCAGGTGGGAGGAATGTTCCAGAAGGAAATTCGAAGCTATGACGAAGTGATGATAATAACTAAGGCGGCAGGGTCCCCCAGGAGGATGGTCCGGGGGGACTCAGGAGGGTGGGAGGCGATGAAGTCAGGTGGCCTCGAGGAAATGTCCATCTCTGCCTCAGTTTCCCCATCTGAGCAGTGGGACCGTGTGCCAAGAGTTGAGTGACCGTTGAGGGGTCAGGCGGCATGGGTGTGGGCTGGCGCTCACGGCTTTGTAACCGTCCCTGGGGCCGTGCACGCGTGGCCCCAGGGCTGCAGGGGGAGCCCTGCATGCCCGCGGCACCCCCCCTCTGCTGCCCTGGGTGGCTCCGGGGGGCCAGGTGGCAGGGCAGGTGGTGGGGCCGCTTCCGGACGCCGGACGCCGGGCGCCGGGCGGCTTCTGGCAGGGGCGCCTCGAGTTTCACGAAGAGAAGCAGATGGTCTTGGAGAGGGTGGGGGAGGTGCTGAGGCCTCCGGGAACCCCGGGTCAGGGGGTAAACTGAGGCCAGGGGCCGCGAGGCAGCCCCAAAGTGGCCCAGACCCCCCAAAAGAGCACGTGGGTTCCAGTTCTGCATTATCGTGGAAAGAACTCAGGCTGATTCAGCAGGTTTCAGGCTCGGCCGCACCGCTTCTCTCTGGGCCAATGACCTTGGTGCTCCGTGCCTCAGTTTCCCCACGTGTATAAGGGGCGTATTGACAGCACCCACCTCGTGGGCATGTTGAGCCGATTAACGAGTTAAGTTCTCACCGCAATGCCAGGCACACAGCAAGTGCTTGGTGTTCACTGTTTTTATTATTTATTGAGCTCCTACTGTATGCCCGGTGATGGGGACGCAGTGGCGGCCGGGACAGACCCAGTCCCGCCCCTGCAGGGGCCTCCCAGTCCAGGGGGGAAGATGGACGCTTAACCAGGCGCTTAGAAGATGCGGTGATCGGGGCGCTGATGGGGGCCGCACCGGCGGGGGGGTGCCCAGGGGGAAGCCGGTCCGGGCAGATCTGGAAAGGCTCCCTGGAGGAGGCGTCTGAGACCTCAGGGTTCACCTGGTTCCTGGGAGCAGGAGGAAAGTGTTCAGGCAGCGGGAACAGCATGTGCTAGACGCCCAGAGGTGGAGATGGAAGGGAGGGGGCGAGCTGGGATTTCATTCCGAGGGCACTGGGGAGCTATAGAAGGGTTTAGAGCACAGGTTTCCAGCTGGGGGTGGTTTTCCACCCTAAGGGCCACAGGACAATGTCTGGGGACATCTGTGCCTGTTACACTGGGGGTGCTCCTGGCATCAAGTGGGTGGGGACCAGGGATGCTGCTCAGCCCCCCGCAGCGCCCAGGACGGCCCCACCAAGATGACCCGGCCCCGATGTCAGCAGCGCCGAGAGGACACCCTGGTTTAGGGCGGAGCAGAAGCAGAGAAGATGTGAGTTCTAGAAAGATCCTTTGCCACCGTGAGGAGGATGTGGAAGGGGCAGAGGCCCGGAGGCCTGGGGACCGGGTGGGAGGCGGGAGCCGGGCTAGGGGGCGCTCAGAGCAGTGGTGACACAGGCCACACAGGGGACAGGGAGGCGGACGCCCCGGCCTTCGGCTCAGGGACGCTGGGGCCGTCGCTGCGTCGGCGATCCTGGAGGAGAAGCGAGTGTGAGGCCGGAACAGCCCGGCTCGGGTCGCGGGGTCCTCGGGCCGCTCTGTGGGGCTGGAGGCAGCCGTGGTGTGAGGACGACAGGGACCCCGAGTGGCTGCGTCGCAAAGTTGGGGAAAACGAGCCCTGAGGTCCCCTCCGGACCTGGGCCTCAGTCTGCCCGTCTGCGAGCTGGGTATTAATGGCTGCTGGTCCCCCGGGGGTGAGGGACGAGCGACCCTCACCTTATTAATCTTGCTACAACCGTTCCCAACACCTTGGAGCCAGATTCCAGAGCCAGAGAGCCCCAGGCCCGGTCCTCCCTCGAGGCCCCTCATCGGTGCCTCAGTTTCCCCATCTGCAGAATGCGCTCAATGTGGCAGCAACCCCGCTAGAGCCATGGAGGGGGGTCATGAACTGTTCCTGGAAGCCACACGGCCCAGCGTCCGGTGCTTAACATGACACCACCACCAACAGCAATGAGCATAAGTGTTTCTTGAGCACCTATTGTGTGCCAGGAGCCGTGCTAACACCCCCCAGGCCTCTGAGGTCAGTCCTGTCACCATGCCCGTTTTATAGATGAGGAAACTGAGGCTCAGAGAGGGGGCTGACCTGCCCGGGGCCACACAGCATGTAAACGGCAGAGCTGGGGTTTGAACCCTGGCCGCCGGGCTCTGGAGCCGCGCCCCCAGCCACGATGCTGCGTGGACGGTAAATGGAAGCTGTCGTTTCGAAGTTTCTTAAGTTAAATATTGTTCTGATGAAACATCGGGCGGGGGGGGAAGGCGCAGCTCACACCCCTTAGGGCGGCTGCCGTCAGAAAATAACGCGGCGGTGAGGACGTGGAGAAGTTGGGACCCTGGGTGTTGGTGGCGGGGATGAAAAAGGGAGCAGCCGCCGTGGAGAACAGGATGGCGGTTCCTCAGAAGTCAAACCTAGGATGACTGCGTGACCCGGCAGTCCCGCTCCTGGGGACAGACCCAGAAGATTTGAAAGCAGGGTCCCGAAGATATTTGCACCCCCGTGTGCACAGCAGCGGGATTCACAATCGCCAAGAGGTGGAGGCAACCCGAGTGTCCACGGATGGAGATGGAGAAACACAATGTGTCCATCCACACCCTGGAATATTACGCAGCCGTGAAAAGGAAGGAGAGCCTGAC
>NC_060280.1:94179575-94211799 GCF_021613505.1 Equus quagga
CTTCAGTTTGGGGAGATGGAAAGTTCTGGAGACGGATGGAGGGGATGATGGCGCAACCGTGTGAATGTGCTTCATGCCGCTGAGCTGGGCCCTGAAAATGGTGACGACGGCCAATTTCATGCTATATACATTTTGCCACAATGTAAAAAAATGTTTAAAAAAAAAAAAAAAAGGCACAGGGTGGACGGAGGCCCGAGAGGCCAGGCTGACCCGGCAGGCGGGCGAGGGGCTGTGGGGCGGGGTAGGCAGCGGGGGCCTTGAATGCCGAGCGGCGGCGGCAGGGCCCTGGCTCGGGGGTCCCTGGGAGCCCCAGAGGCCGAGGAGGCGGGGAGGAGTCAGGGAAGGAAACCCGGGGAAGTGGGGCCGTGACCGCGCACACGTGGGATCCGGGCGTCTGCTGAGTCACAAATCCTGGAAGTCGAGGGTCACGGGGAGGAAGCCGTGCCGGGCCACGCAGGGCCTTCCTGTTTTGGGCCCCGAGTCCTCAGAGGCAGGCGCTCCGGGGCCAAAGTTCCCGCACCGCCCTCGCCTCCCCGGGGCGCACCCCCAGGGCCCCAGGTCGGGGCAAGGGCTCCGAGATGTCCTTGCTGCTCCGACGGGGAAACTGAGGCATGGGGCTCGCCAGAGACTTCCCGGATGGACGAGGCTGATGCGTTCTTATTTGGCACCTCCGGGCTGCCCCCCCTTCTGGAAGGGGCGTGGAGGGCTGGGTACCAGCGGGTGAGTTCTGGCCACACTCCCACCAACCCCATCACCCCCTGGGGCGCCTCTGCTCCAAACGCCTGGAAGGTTCTTCAAATTCCTTTAAACCGGTGCGGGAGACCGGCCCCCCCACCTGGAGAGGTAGTGAGGCTCCCGTCACAGAGGTATTCCAGCAGAGGCCCGAAAGTCTGAACTCGGGAAGGCAATCACTCTGACCGGGGGTCTCTGAGAGGCTCGGGCCAGCTGGAATATTCTGCAATTCTAAAGTCTTGGGCTTCCCAGATTGTGGTTTCTAAATGTGTTTTTTTTTTTGAACCTTTCATTTTAAGGTTTTTGTGTTTTAATGCAAATGGCATCGGAAAGCCATTCGGATAATAAAATAGGCGCTGGAACTATTACTGTCTTGCCCCGGCGGATGTTATTGTTTGAATTGGGATCTTTGTGGGGCTTTTTCTGGGGAGCGAAGGGCCGGGCCACCGTGGCTTGGGAGCGCCATCTGCCGCCGCTCAGCGTCCCGCCCCCGCCCGCAGGTGTCCCCTCCGGTCGCCCGGCCTCGCCATGCGGACCCCCCGAGCGCCCCCTCCCCGCCCGGCGCTGCTGCTCCTACTGCTCCTGGGGGGCGCCCACGGCCTCTTCCCTGAGGAGTCGCCGCCGCTCAGCATCGCCCCCAGGGACTGTGAGTGGGGGTCCCCGGGGCAGGGGGCGTCCTGAGGGAGGGTCCCCTTCCCCCAGGGGGCTCCCCGGGCCAAGCCCACCCCGGCCCTGGATCACACCCCTCCACACCCCCTCCCCAGACCTGAACCACTACCCCGTGTTCGTGGGCAGCGGGCCGGGCCGCCTGACCCCCGCAGAGGGCTCTGAGGACCTCAACATCCAGCGCGTCCTGCGGGTCAACAGGACGCTGTTCATTGGGGACAGGTATGGGGCACTGTCGGGCCATGTGGGGAGCCGGTGGTGGTCCTCCTGGGGGTGTTGCGTGGTGGGGCCTGTTGTTGGGCTGGAGTGTGACTGTGTCCCCCCGGGTTCTGGACTCCGGGTGTGGTTGGAGCCCAGAGCTTGTGATGGTGTGTTAACAGGTGGCGACACCTGTTTAGTTGTTAAAACTCACTGGGTGCCTACAGAGGGTGCTGAAGTGGCGCCCCAGGGCTTCTCTGAGGAGGGGACATTAGAGTGGAGACCTGAATGATGAGGAGACAGCCATGGGGAAAATCTGGGGGAGAGGGAGAAATCCGGGCAGCCGGCACAGCCTGTGCAAAGGCCCTGGGGCAGGACCGGGCCTGGTGTGTGGGAGGAGCAAGAGGAGGCCCGTGTGGCCCGAGCAGAGGGAGGAGGAGGAGAGAGGGAGGAGGGAGGGAAGGGAGGAGATGGGGAAGGTGGGGTAGGGCCTGGGGGGCCGACAGGAGGACTCGGGCTTCTCCTGCCCACCAGGGAGGTGGGAGCCTGGAGGGCTGCGGGGCAGAGGAGGGCGGGCCCTGACTTGGGGGCTCCAAGTGCCCTCTGGTGGCTACTCTGGGGATGACAGACTGAAGACGAGGGTGGGAGCCAGGCCCCAGGGCAGAGGGGACTGCACTGGTCCAGGCGGGCAGTAATGGATGCTGGACCAAGATGGTGGCCGTGGAGGGCATCGATGGGGTCCAAGCCCTGAGAGTGGACAAGACCACCCAGGAGGGGTGCCGGTGGGGGAGGGAAGAGACCCAAGGACCCAGCCCTGGGCCCACGAGGGAGAAAGAGGGAGAGCGAGGGGGGCCCAGAGAGGTGGGAGGGAAGCCGGGCAGGTGGCAGGTCCGGGGCTGCGTGGGGACAGAGTTCCCAGGAGGAGGGTGGACTGGCCGGGTCAGACACTGCGGAGACGGGGAGGAGGACAGAGAAGTGACCGCTGGACTTAACCCGACGTGGCCACTGACCCTGGCCGGGGCATTTTCTGCAGCCTCGGGGGACTGAGAGGAGCTGAGGGCACGGCAGCTCGTCACGTTGAGTGAGGGCCCTCGGCGGGGCCGTGTGAGCCTGAGGTGGTGGGTCAGGGCCCCACGGGGTGTGCTAGAACCTGCGGGTCATTTTAGGGCCCGAGGAAGCGTGTTAGGGGTTGCAGAAGCATGTGAGGGCATGTGCCACATTGCACGCCACACCTGCCACCAGGAGGATGGAACGTGGGGGGTTAGGTCCCCCCAGTCTCACTAACTACAACCCCCCAGGGACAACCTGTACCGGGTGGAGCTGGAGCCCCCCACGTCCTCGGAGCTGCGATACCAGCGGGTGAGGATGGGCTGCAGGTGGGGGGAGAGAGGGCAGCGCTCGGGGTTCCCACCAAGGGGACCTGACACTGTCCTGGGGACCAAGGTGGATTCGGGGCTGCCGGGCGGGGGTTCCTAGGGTTGTCAGGGACCCCGCTCCCCTCACCAGCTCCCTGTGCCCCCAGAAGCTGACCTGGCGCTCCAACCCCAGCGACATCAACGTGTGTCGGATGAAGGGCAAGCAGGAGGTGAGTGGGCCCTGGCCACGCCCCGAGCCCGCGCTGGCCACGCCCCGGCCACGCCCCCAATCCGTCCTGGCCACGCCCACCGCAAAATCCTCCTCGCTTTCATCCTAGGCTAGGACCCTGGTGTTGCCATGGCTACGCCCAGAGCCTGGCCACGCCCCCAAAATTGTCCTTAGTTATGGCCACGCCCACAGCCCTGGTCTTCCCGTAGCTCCACCCCTTCAACGGCCGCTGATACAAAGTATTTCACTGTCTTGGCCCCGCCCTCAGTCATGGCCACGCCCCCAGCCCAGTTTTATTTGAGCCACGCCCCTAACGTCCTGGCCACGCCCACATCCCTGGCCCCTCCCCGCAAGGCCCCAGGTCTTCCCTGGCCCCGCTCTCCGCCGTAGCCACGCCCCCGCCCCGTGGCCACGCCCACCTTGGCTTCCCCAGGGCGAGTGTCGAAACTTCGTGAAGGTGCTGCTGCTTCGGGACGAATCCACGCTGTTCGTGTGCGGATCCAATGCGTTCAACCCCGTCTGTGCCAACTACAGCGTGAGTCTCCGCCCCTCGGAGCCCTGCTCCCGGCCTGTGCTCCCCTGTCCTCGGCCACGGCACCTCCTGCAGGAAGCCCTCCTGGATATGCCCTCCTGCTCCCTCACCTCGAACTAAGGATGAGGCTCCCAAAGGAGGCCTGTGCAGGGGTCAGGGAACCCCAGCCACTTAACTAGGATTGACTCTCAGCATCATTTACAGACCAACACGCTGAGCCCAGAGAGGTTAAGGGACTGAGCAAGTCACACAGCATCCAACAGGAGCCAGGATTCCCCTTGCAGTGGTGGCTGGTGGAGCGGGGGAGTTGCTAGGAACCCTGACACTCAGGCCCTGTCCCCCCGCAGATGGACACGCTGCAGCCCCTCGGGGACAACATCAGCGGCATGGCCCGCTGCCCGTACGACCCCAAGCACGCCAACGTGGCCCTCTTCTCTGGTGAGTGTCCCCCAGCTCTGACCCTCTGATGGGGGCCCGGCCCCGAGCAAGGCGTGGTGGCATTTTCCACTCTTGGAGTCCGGGTTGTTTAGAAGGTGGCTAGGGGACCACAGTTGGGGTCAGCCAGGGTCGGGGCTCAGCTTGGGGCATACCCTGGAGTGTGGACAGGATTCACGTGGGCTCAGTCCTGGAAGATCGAGTTCTGACCCACCAGCCCCTGGCCTCTCTGATCTCATCTCTCACCTGCCTCCCCCTCGACTCACCCCCATCCAGAAGGGATGCTCTTCACGGCCACTGTCACCGACTTCCTAGCCATCGACGCCGTCATCTACCGCAGCCTCGGGGACCGGCCCACTCTGCGCACCGTGAAACATGACTCCAAGTGGTTCAAAGGTGGGGTGGGCATTCATCAAATCCCCTCACCAGAATAAGAGTCTCCAAGGAGACAGGGAGGGGCCTCCCATCTCGTGTTTGGAACCTACTGGTCTCTCTGAAGCTAAAGCTAGAGGAAAGATTTAAGTTGAATCTAAAGTAAAACTTGCTGGAAATGGGTGGCTTAGAAGCCTGAAATGGAACTATAAGAAGGGTACGGCAGGGTGATGTCCCCCCTTCATAATAAAAGCAGCACCCTGGCGGATGTGTTCCCAGCCCCAGCACACGCTTTCTCATGGCGGGGGCTGGGCTCTGACCCCCATTCTCCTACAGAGCCCTACTTCGTCCATGCGGTGGAGTGGGGCAGCCACATCTACTTCTTTTTCCGGGAGATCGCGATGGAGTTTAACTTTCTGGAGAAGGTAAGGCCGTACGCCCGCCCTCGGCCCCCCAGAGAGGCCGGCGTAGCGGGGCGCAGGGCTGAGAGGCTCTGATCGTGGGAAGCGGGGAGCAGAGGTGGATCCATGAGTCTCCACCCGGGGTGAGAGGGTGCCGCCCCCCACCCTGGTCCTCAAGGGCCGGGCTCCCGAGGTGGAGCCATCTGTGGAAGAACCTGGGTGCACAGCCCTGGGTGAGGGTCTCGGCTTTGCAGTCAGACACACCCCTGGGATCCGGTTCTGGTGCTGCCCACCCGCCCGTCCGCCATCCGCCTGCCATCCTCCCTCCACCGTCCATCCATCTGCCCTCTCCCCCGCCCCCTCCGCCGCCCGTCTGTCTCTTCTTCAGCCCGCCCCCCGGCCATGCCCAGCTACCCACCTGCCCACCCACCAGCTCAGACACCCTCCATCCGGCCGGCCGCTCGCCCACCTTTTCCATGCTCCTCTATATCTGTCCTCGCATGTCCCACTCGCTCACTTATTCACCCGTTTGTCCATCTACTGTCCGGTCATTCGTTTTCCTAACCATCCGTTGATCTGTCCTCCTACCCTCTGCTCATCCGTCCGCCATCCGTGTCTCCGTCTCCCTCCACACCCTTCTGTGTAGCCAGTTACGTAGCCACCCAGCTCCTCTCATAACCTGCTCGTCCATTCTGTTCCACTTTCTGTCCAGCCATGCATCTGCTCACCCATTGCCATGGGCCACCCACCCGTTCACTCATTCTCCATGCAACCACTGTTCATCTACTTACCTGTCTTTTCTTCCATCTACCCACCCACCCACCCATCCGTCTACCCATTCCTCCACGCACACATCCATCTGCTCTTCTGTTCGTCCATCCACCCCTCCACCCGTCCATCCATCCACCCGCCCACCCACCCATCCATCCATCATCCGTCCATCCATCCATCCACCATCCATCCATCCATCCACCCATCCACCCATCCACCCATCCATCCACCATCCATCCACCATCCACCCACCCACCCACCCACCCATCCATCCACCATCCACCCATCCATCCATCCACCCACCCATCCATCCATCCATCCATCCACCATCCATCCATCCATCCACCATCCATCCATCCATCCATCCATCCACCATCCATCCATCCATCCACCCCTCCATCCATCCACCATCCATCCACCATCCATCCATCCACCCACCCATCCATCCATCATCCATCCACCATCCATCCATCCATCCACCCACCCATCCATCCATCATCCATCCACCATCCATCCATCCATCCACCCATCCACATACTCCTCCATCCCTCCATCTATTGATTATCTCCTTCATTATCCATCATTTTCTCCTTCCAACTCATTTATCCATCCCTCCATCCACAATCCATCCATTCATCTCTCCATCTACCCATCCATCCGGCCCCTCAATTCCTCACGCAGCCAGACAGTTAAGTGCACAGACTGCCGTTTACTACCAGTGTGACCTTGGGCCAGTCACTTCCCCTTCTCCGTGCCTCAGTTTCCCCATCCCTACAGTGAGCATATCGGTGGGCCCTCCTTCACAGAGCTTTGGGAGGACAGCAAGAGAAGATGGGGATGAAGTGCTGGTACATACTGAGCGACCAATAGATGGAAGCAGTGATGATTACGATTGTCACGTTGCTCTGACCGTCACTGTCGTCCCCACGTTTCCGCTGGGGGATTTGGTGCCGAGATGGCTACAGGGCAGTGAGCCCGGGCCAGCGTCCTCCCTCCCGGCCGGGGTGGCGGGCAGCGCGGCCTGCAGATGGGCCTTCTCGGACTCGGGGCTCAGGCGCCCGTGTGTCCGCTGTGGCGCCAGGTGGTGGTGTCGCGCGTGGCCCGTGTGTGCAAGAACGACGTGGGCGGCTCCCCGCGCGTGCTGGAGAAGCAGTGGACGTCCTTCCTGAAGGCGAGGCTCAACTGCTCGGTGCCCGGCGACTCCCACTTCTACTTCAACGTGCTGCAGGCCGTCACGGGCGTGGTCAGCCTGGGCGGCCGGCCTGTGGTCCTCGCCGTCTTCTCCACCCCCAGCAACAGGTCAGCGCGCCCCAACGGGAGTGGATGGGGGACCTCGGGTGGACGTGAGCCGAGAGGCCCCACAGTCACTCGGCAAACATTCCCTGGGTCCTGGGCTCAGAAAGGTTGGAGAGGTCTCAGCCCCAGACCAGGGTGGGACAAAGCCACACACTGACCCTCCAAGGCCCTTTGGTCAGAACTGGGCAGATTGTGGGGGAGGGGGGGGTGTCCTCATCTCTTGCCTTTGGAGGAAATCTGGGAGGGCTTCCTGGAGGAGGGGACATTGGAATTAGGCTTCAATGGGTGTGAGATGAAGGAAGAGAAAAGAGTGTTCCAAGTTGGAGGGACAGCCTGTGCAAAGGCCCTGAGGCTGCTGCAATGAGCTTGGGTTGTTTAAACAACAGAGAGAGGACCCGGGTGGGTGGCGTCTCCGGCCCAGGGGACTGACCCTCTGGCAGCTCAGAGGACGCAGCCTCCGCCACATGCCCCGACCCGGGCTCACCTCCCTTTCTTCTACTCCCCCCACCAGCATCCCCGGCTCAGCCGTCTGCGCCTTTGACATGACGCAGGTGGCCGCCGTGTTCGAAGGCCGCTTCCGCGAGCAGAAGTCCCCGGAGTCCATCTGGACGCCGGTGCCCGAGGACCAGGTGCCGCGGCCCCGGTGAGAGCCCCCTCATCCCAGGACAGGTGTCACGTGGGGGCCTGTCCCCACGGCGGGACGTCCACACGGGGTTTGAGCCGTGGCTGAGTCTGGCCGCTCCTGTGACACACGTGGGGGACACGGCAGCCCTTCGAGCAGGGTGGCGGGACCCCCGCGGCCGCCTTGACCCCGCCCCGTCCCCCAGGCCCGGCTGCTGCGCGGCTCCCGGCATGCAGTACAACGCGTCCAGCGCCTTCCCCGACGACATCCTCAGCTTCGTCAAGACCCACCCCCTGATGGACGAGGCCGTGCCCTCACTGGGCCAGGGGCCCTGGATCGTACGCACCCTCATGCGGTGGGTGCCTGCGCGTGGCCAGGGCCCGGGGACGGCGGGAGGATGGAGGGCGGCCCCGCTGGAGCCAGGCGCTCGAGACGGCTGCGGGCACGGGCTGCCCGGAGACAGGGAGACGGAGAGACACGGGGAGACAGAGACGGAGAGAGACAAAGAGGGACAGAGATGGAGAGAGACAAAGAGGGACAGAGAGAGACCTGGGGGAGCAGAGATGGAGAGAGACACATAGAGACAGAGAGAGACATGGGGAGACAGAGATGGAGAGAGACACGAGGAGACAGAGACAGAGAGAGACACGGGGAGATGGAGACAGAGAGACACACGAGGAGACGGAGAGAGACACAGAGAGACAGAGACGAAGAGAGACACAGGGAGACAAAGATGGAGAGAGACAGTCAGAGACAGAGACGCTCAGAGAGCCAGACAATGGGGACATTCAGGGCCACAGGTGCAGGTGGGAGGCGGGCTGGGGGTGCGCAGGGCTGTGGACCCTGACCCCTACCTGCCCCGGCCCAGGCACCAGCTGACGCGCGTGGCCGTGGACGTGGCCGCCGGGCCCTGGGGCAACGAGACCGTGGTCTTCCTGGGCTCCGAGGCGGGCACCGTCCTCAAGTTCCTCGTGTGGCCCAACGCCAGCACCCCGGGTGCCACTGGGCCCAGCGTCCTCCTGGAGGAGTTCGAGACCTACCGGCCCGACAGGTGGGAGTGGCCGTGGCCGCACGCGGGGTGGCGGGTGGGGTGGTGGGGCGCCTGTCATGACTCTCACCTGTCCGCTCACCCAGGTGCGGACGAACCAGCGGCAGCGAGACGGGGCAGCGGCTGCTGAGCCTGGAGCTGGACGTGGCCTCGGGTGGCCTGCTGGCAGCCTTCCCCCGCTGTGTGGTCCGGGTACCCGTGGCCCGCTGCCAGCAGTACTCGGGGTGCATGAAGTGAGTGCCCCCTGGCCGGCTTTGGGGAGGGAGGCCAGGGAGATGAGCATGGGAGCAGAGGGCACGATGCTGACTCATTGAATGATGAGCTGGGTGGAGGTCACAGCCTGTGCAAAGGCCCTGGGGCAGGCGTGTGGGAGGAGCAGAGGGAGGAGGGAGGGCAGGGAGGGGTCGGGCAGGTCGTGCAGGGCCTGGGGGGCCACGGGGAGGACTCGGCTTCTTCCCCCAGGGAGGGGGAGCCTGGAGGGCTGCAGGCAGAGGAGGGCGAGATCTGATTGACATTTTTAAGAGCAGCAGCATCCAGGGGACAAGGAGGCGGCTGTTTCTCTGCCTCTAAAACGGGTGGAAAGATCACACGCAGATAAAGCACAGCCCACCCTCGGCTTGGTGTGAGGCCCCCACACGCAAACCCCCACCCCGCGCCCACTGTCACGGCCATGATGTCGCCACAGCCCGGAGCCAGGGCTCAGACCGTGTGGGCTCCAGTGCCGCCTCTGCCATTTGGATGAAACTGAACTTTGTTGAGCCTCAGTGTCATTATCTGGAAAATGGGCAGGGGTGGCCCCCGCTGCGAAGATTTGTCAGGAGGACTCCCGGGGTCGATAGCAGGGGCCGCCGCGGAAGGGACCAAGGCTGATGGCCCCCCGGGCCCCTTGTCTGCTCCAGGAACTGTATCGGCAGCCAGGACCCCTACTGCGGGTGGGTCCCCGACGGCGCCTGCGTCTTCCTGAGCCCCGGCACCAGGTACCGGGGGGCGGAGGGGTGGCGTCTGACCCTCCTGATGGTCGGGGCTCCCCCACCTCGGCGCCCTGACAGGGGTTTCTGCTGACCGTGCCTCTCGCCCCCGCCCCACCCCCTTAGAGCCCCCTTCGAGCAGGACGTATCCGGGGCCAGCACGGCAGGCTTAGGGGACTGCACGGGTAAGTGGACGTGGGCAGGAGGCCTGGGGACCCTGAACGCTGGTCCTGGTCCTCACGCCCTTTCCCGCTGTGCCCAGAGGGGTGGGGGTACTGGCTTCCATCAGGACTTCGGGCGGGCGGGGGGTCCCACTCCCGGGCGGGGAGGCAGGAGAAGGATAGACAGACGCCAGGGGAACAGAGACGCTGAGAGACAGATACAAAGAGACAGCCCAAGGCAGACAGATGAACTTTGAGAAGACGGACGGACGGATGGACGGATAAGCCCGAGGCAGCGGGAGGCGCGGGGACCGTCCCCTGGCTGTCCCCTCTCACGCCCCTCTGCCGGCCAGGGCTCCTGCGGGCCAGCCTCTCGGAGGAGCGCGCCGGGCTGGTGTCGGTGAACCTGCTGGTGACGTCGTCGGTGGCGGCCTTCGTGGTGGGCGCCGTGGTGTCCGGCTTCAGCGTGGGCTGGTACGTGGGCCTCCGCGAGCGGCGCGAGCTGGCCCGTCGCAAGGACAAGGAGGCCATCCTGGCGCACGGGGGCGGCGAGGCCGTGCTGAGCGTGAGCCGACTGGGCGAGCGGCGGGCGGGCGGCCCCGGGGGCCGGGGCGGCGTTGGGGGCGCCGGGGGGCCCCCCGAGGCCCTGCTGGCCCCGCTCATGCAGAACGGCTGGGCCAAGGCCACGCTGCTGCAGGGCGGCCCCCACGACCTGGACTCGGGGCTGCTGCCCACGCCCGAGCAGACGCCGCTGCCGCAGAAGCGCCTGCCCACCCCGCACCCCCACGCGCTGGGCCCCCGCACCTGGGAGCACGGCCACCCCCTGCTCCCCGCCTCCGCCTCGTCCTCCCTCCTGCTGCTGGCCCCCGCCCGGGCCCCCGAGCAGCCCCCCGCGCCCGGCGACCCGATCCCCGATCCCCGCCTCTATGCCACCCGGCCCGGCCGGGCCTCCCACGGCGACTTCCCGCTCACCCCCCATGCCAGCCCGGACCGCCGGCGGGTGGTGTCAGCGCCCACGGGCCCCTTGGACCCAAGCTCAGCCGCCGACAGCCTCCCGCGGCCCTGGAGCCCGCCGCCCACGGGCAGCCTCCGGAGGCCGGGTCCCCACGCCCCGCCGGCTGCCGCCCTGCGCCGCACACACACTTTCAACAGCGGCGAGGGCCGGCCTGGGGACCGCCACCGCGGCCGCCACATCCGGCCCGGCACGGACTTGGCCCACCTGCTGTCCTACGGGGGGCCGGACAGGACTGCGCCCCCCGTGCCCTAGGCCGGGGTCCCCGGACGCCTCAGCGGTGCCAGCCACGGGAACCTAGGACGGGGGCCCGGCTCCGAGTGGGTGCTCCGGCCCCCCGACCCCAGCCGCGGGGGAGGCCCCCTCCGCCGCACGGAAGCACAACGAGCCCGGCCCCCCACCTGCTTGCGGCCGCAGGACACTGAGGCAGTTTGAGGGGGGGCGGTGGGCGGGAGGAACGTGCCACGATTTGCGGGTGACCTTCTGCGCGTGGGTTTTGGTTTGTTTTCGATTTGCGTTTCTTTTGCTGTTTTCTACTCAATTGCACAAGTCCGTTCTCGGGGCTGCGGCCCGGGGGGCTTGGAGGCGGTGGGATGGGGAGAGGGGGCCGCAGCCGCAGACCCGAGGCCCCTCCCCGCCTCCCCCCGCCCCCGAAAAGTCCCTCCTTCCCCCAGGCTCCTGGCGTGTGTGGGTGTGTGTGCGTGTGCATGCTGTGTTCGTGTGCAAGGGGCCGGGAAGGGGAGGGTGGCGTGTGCGTGTGTGTGCGCCCGCGAGGGCTGCTGCCGGCGTGTGCGTGGGGCGGGCCACGCGTGCGCGTGCGGTGTGCGCGTGTCTGTGTGCGACTGCGGTGGCCCCAGCGGCCTGGGCGTCGCTGAGCTGACGCCGGGGCTTCCAGAAGGCCGGGGGGCCGTCGAGGTGCCGGTTCGAAGTCGCAGGGGGAGCTGGGGACGGGGGTTCAGGCGGGGGGGCTGGGAGGGCCTGCCCGAAAGTCACTGTGGCAGCAGCTGTCTAAAGGGCTCGGCGGTCTCGGGGTGGGGGGGCGGCCAAGGCGGGCGGGCCCCCCTGTAAATACGGCCCCAGGGTGGTCAGAGGGTCCCACGCCACCTGTCCCCTTGTGACCTCCCCCTTTGACCTCCAGCTGACCATGCATGCCAGCTGAGTGGCCGGCTGAGCCCTGGCTCCTCTCTGGAGTCTGCCTCCCCCACCCCCTCCCCGTCAATAAAACTGTTTACAACCACCGGCCCCCAAGGCTTTGGGTCTGCTCTGTCCCCTGGGGGTGGGACCCGCATGATCATGGCGTGGCCCAGGGCAATTGGGAGCCTCCGAGAGACTCGGGGCTGGGTCATCCCAGTGACTTTTGGGAAGCTGGTGTGGAAATGAGGAGAGAGAGTTGGGGGGAGGTCCCCGTCTTCATCTGGAGGGGGCCGGGCCATCGATTGGTCCTTCAGCAAACAGTCATCACGCATCTACCATGTGCCAGGCACTGTGTGGGGACAAAGACCCCATCCTCGTGGAATTCAGAGCCTGGTGGGGGAGACCGACCACATGCAAGCAACTTAGGACTTGATTTGAGGTTGCAATATGTAATGAAGAAAAAGGCAGATGATGTGTCAGGAAGGTGGGGGGTGGGGACGGGGTGGTCAAGGAGGGCCTGCTGGAGGAGGTGGCATTTGAGCCGAGATGGGATGGGTGAGAAGGAGCACCCGTGGGGACGTGTGCAGAGGGAGTGTTTCAGGCAGCGGGAACAGCCAGTGCAAAGGCCCTGAGGTAGGAGCAAGCTGGGAGGAGGGGTGAGGTGACCAGTGGGGCTGGAGCAGCGTGAGTGAGGGAGGGGGCAGGGGGTGGAGATGAGGACGGAGAGGAAGGCAGGGCCTCGAAGGTAAGGAGTATGAATTTTTTTTTGCATCGTAAAATGCTTAAGTACACATAAATTCAAATGCACCGTGTGAGCCATTTTTCAGTGCACAGCTCAGCGGCATGAAGTCCATTCGCATTGTCGTGCAAGCACCCCAGAACTTTCCATCTTCCCAAACTGAAGCTCTGTCCCCATGAAACACCAGCTTCCCATTCCTTCCCACCCCCAGCCTTAGGAGTTTTATTTTAAGTGGGACAAGCAGCCATCAGAGGGTTTTAAGCAGGGGACATGATCCGATTTCATTTCGAGAGATGGCCGTAATTATGTCATTACAATTCACACGCCTTCTTCCAGCCCGTGTCCATTAAGCTCCTACTGTGTGTGTTGGGCTCCGGGGACGGGGCGGTGAACAAGACAGCCCCGGTGTCCCCTCGTTATGGGGACACTGATTTAAACAACAAAAGAAAACCCACAAAACGTCACGACGGCATCTGCCAGGTCCTCCCGCGCCTGCGTCTGTTTTTTTCAGCTCAATTGAAATACATGGGACGCAGAAGATGGTGTAAGTGTCAGGTGTACAATGTGATGACGTGACACACGTGTGCCGCAAACACAGTGGCCGTGATGAGGTTAGTTTGCGCGTCTTTCAGTCACACTGTTACCTTCGGTGACAACTTTGAAGATTTACTCTGGGAGCAACTTTCAAGGATACGATAGAGTATCAGTAACTTGAGTCACCGCCTGTACCTTCCACCCCTGGGACTCCTTTTACAACTGCAACCTTGTATCCCATGGCCGCCATCTCCCCGACCCCCGACCCCCGACCCCTGGCAACCGCCACTCTCCTCTCGGTGGCTGAGTGCGGATTTTTTCGATTCCACACAGAAGAGAGGTCACACGGTGCTTGTCGTTCTCCGCCTGATTTATTTCGCTGAGCATAATGGCCTCGGGCTTCGATCATCTTGTTGTCCCGGCTGCTGTGAATAATGCTGCCGTGGACACGGGCGTGCACATCGCTTTTCAAGATGAATGCCCAGCGGCGGAATTGCTGGATCCTGTGGTGGATCGACTTTTAATTTTTTTGAGGAATCTCCATACCGTTCTCCATAGCGGCTGCACCAGTTTACGTTCCCACCAACGATGCACAAGGGTTCCCTTTTCTCCACATCCTCGCCTACACTTTTCTTCTTCTTTTTTTTTCTTGAGGAAGATTAGCCCTGAGCTAACATCCGCTGCCAATCCTCCTCTTTTTGCTGAGGAAGACTGGCCCCGAGCTCACATCCGTGCCCATCTTCCTCTACTTTCTATGTGGGACGCCTACCACAGCATGGCTTGCCAAGTGGTGCCATGTCCACACCCAGGATCCGAACCGGCGAACCCCGGGCTGCCAAAGCAGAACGTGCACACTTAACCGCTGTGCCACGGGGTTGGCCCCTCCTCTGCCCATTTTTGTGTGTCTGTTTTTGTGTGTCTGTCTCTGCAGGTCTGTCATTATCTCCTGCTCTGTGTCTCTGTTTGGTTCTGTCTGTGTATTTTTGCTTCTCTCTGTGTCAGTATCTATGGCTGTGGATCCATGTGCATGTCTGTCTGTCTGTCTTTATCTGTGCCTGTCTACTCCAGCCTGTGTGTTGTTTCTGAACCTGTGTGTCCACTGAGACAGAACAGAGACGAATTCCTTCAGAGACCAGGCTGGGGGGAAAAGGCCATGGCCAGGCCTGACAGAAGTCCTGGGTGCAGATCAAGATAACATATCACACCGGAATCTTTAGAACTCAACCAGAATGAGAGCGCTCAATAGCCAAACCCATGGGGTGCAGCCAAAGCCGTTCTCAAAGGGAAATTTCTAGCCTCCAGATGCATTTATTAGGAAAAGAGAAAGATCCCAAATAAACAGCACATCACCTTGAGAGGAAAAAAGAAAGAGCAGAAGGGACCCTTGGAGACTGAGGTTGAGCTTCACAGATGGGGAAACCGAGGCCAAGAAAAGTTAAGCCACTCGCCGAAAGTCACAAAGCAAAGCAGTTCCTGGCAGAGCCGGGATTCAGAGCCAGGTTGAGTCCCTCCCAAACCTTTGTTCCAAGACCCTAGAACATTTTGGCACTGCTCGCTTTTGAATTCTATTTGTTAAAAAATTATTTCATTACAGAAAAAAAAAAAAAAAGCAACCCAACAGCAATATGTCATAAATTCAAGACGAGTGGTTTTTGTTGTTGTTGTTGTTCTTTTTACCGAGCGAGCTTCCTGGTTGCTCAAATTTATCGTAAATAGCACGTCTTGCTCAAATGGCTGTTCCATCCCCAAGGCCGGCCCCCTTGCAAACTTGACTTTGATTCCTGGGCTGGGGGCACTGGGAACTCAGCCCCAGAGACTCATGGGTGCCCACTCCCCAAAAGCAGGGATCAGGAAGGAGAAACCGGGCAGAAGCAGGGCCAAGAAATGGGCGGACCCTGCCCCCCTGCTCTCCACCCCCTGCCAGGAAGGAATTTTGCAATCCTTGCCCCTCCCTTCCCCCTGCCTGGCCCAGGTCCAGCCCCTAACGGGAACAGAATGTGGGCAGGGATTTCCCCCAGGGTTGGTGCCACTTCCCCCGGCCCAGGCAGGTAGACGGCCACCTCGCCAGGCCAAAGGAACCTGGATGGGAGGGAAAGAGGCCACCATGTCCTCTTGGAGCCGAGAGCGAAACCAGAGGTAGGTCCCCACCCCGTCCATCCTGGGCAGGCCCGGCCGCCAGGCAGCACGGGATACACAGACATTCTGTCTGACCCACTGAAGCCAAAGGGCCGGATGTAGGTCTGCAGGCTGGAAGGGACCTACCCTCGGGCTCGAACTATGACAGACCGGCTCCCCAGGTGGGCCCCGGGCCAGGCAGGGAGCGGGAGCCCAGCCCCCATCACAGACCTGCGAGAGGGACCCAGAGGGACAGAAGCCCCAGCCCCCTAAGGGTTACGGTGCCAACTGTAAACCATGCCATCCCAAGGCCAAATGCCCGCCCCCCGAGCTGCACAAACCAGGATGCACTTTTCATGTTCTGAATCCTCTATGTACCTGGGTTGCACCTGAGTGCTTACGAGCAGGATGGAGCTGGGCCCAGGTTACCTAACCTGGTCTGGTCAGGGCTGGATGGAAAGAGGAGGAGCCCAGAGGGGGAAACTGAGAATTCTACTTGGGAAGGTCAGAGACAGCTTCATGGAAAAGGGAGCATTGGAGTTAGGGCTTTGCAGGATGAATAGGAGTTCACTGGCTCTGCTTTCAAAACGTGGGGCCAGGGAGATAAGAAATGACCCAGAAAACCAGCTAGGCATTAGCAAATTGGACTGCAGATAAGTAACAGCCCATTGCGGCTGAGCTGGCAATGGGGTAGGGTAGCACTTAGGGGTCAGACTAAGAAACTTAGGTTTCAGAGGATTAGAATTCTCCCTGTAATAAAGGCTACTTATGGCAGCTGTCGCGGGGCGAAGGTGGAAACCAGAGGAGGAGGAGGAGGTGACGGCACCTGGACGGTGGTCCAGGTGAGCAACGAGGTGGCATGGTCCAGGGTGATGGAAGCAGAGACGGAAAGAAGGAGGCGCATTTGGGGTATTTCCACCCATCTGGGGATATCTTCGTTTTGACTTGTTGAGCCCCTTCTGTCGTTGCCTGCAGCCCAGGGGGCCTGAACCCCCATCTTTCTAGAACCGTGTTCCTGCTGCTGCTCTCCGTGGCCTCGGCCCAGGGGGTCCCCCCAGACCCCACCGCCTGCCTGGTGTTCCAGTCGGTCAACGGGACCTCCATCACCTGCGAGCCGCCCGCCAAAGTCCCCCGCCACCTCCCGGCCGACACCATCCACCTGGCCGTGGAGTTCTTCAACTTCACCCGGCTGCCCGCCGGCCTCCTCCGGGGCGCCCCGAGGCTCCAGGAGCTGCACCTCTCCAGCAACCGGCTGCACAACCTGTCGGCCGAGCTGCTGCAGCCGGTGCCCGGGCTGAAGGTGCTGGACCTCACCCGAAACGCCCTGAGCCGCCTGCCGCCCGGGCTCTTCCGGGCCTCCGCCGCCCTGCACACCCTGGTGCTGAAGGAGAACCAGCTGCGGGCCCTGGACGCCTCGGGGCTGCACGGCCTCACGGCCCTGCGGCACCTGGACCTGTCCGGCAACCAGCTCCGGACGCTGCCCGCCGGGCTGCTGGCCAACGTCCCCGAACTGCGTGTCCTTGACCTTAGTGACAACCAGCTGGAGGCTCTGCCCTCCGGCTTCCTGAGGGGGCCCCTGTGCTTGGAACGGCTGCACCTGGAGGGGAACAGACTGTGCGCGCTTGCAGAGGACCTCCTGGCGCCCCAGGTGGACCTACGATACCTCTTCCTGAGTGACAACAAGCTGGCCAAGGTGGCCCCCGACGCCTTCCGGGGCCTGCGGCGGCTGGACATGCTGGACCTGTCTAACAACTCTCTGGCCAGCGTGCCCAAGGGGCTCTGGGCCAGCCTGGGGCGGCCCACCCAGAACCTACAGTACGGCTTCGACCTCTCCCGCAACCCCTGGGTCTGTGACGGGCACCTGCACGACCTCTTTCGGTGGCTCGTGGACAACAAAGAGAAGATGTTCTTCCAGAATGACACGCGCTGTGCTGGCCCGGAAGCCTTCAAGGGCCAGACACTCCTGGAGGTGGCCGAGTCCCGTTGAGGCCTGGGGCTGGGGGCGAGGGGACGGGGCCTGGCAGGACACCGCAGCCCACACCTTCTAAGGGTCAGGCTTTGCCACTGTTGCTGGGACCCATTTTGCCCATGTTTCCCACGGGCTCTCCGGCCGGCCTCCTTGTCATCGCTCGAGTTGTCCCTCTTCCAGAAAGTCCTTCCTCCGTCTCCCAGAGCTCCTGGGCTCGGGGCTCCCTCGGATCCAGCCTTGGCCCACGCACAGGTGTTGTCTCTCCCCGGCTCCGCCTCCCCCAGTTTGCAGGGCTCTCTGAGTCCGGCGCCTGGCACCGAGGCCCCTGTCTGTCACCCAGCGTCACCCATTCAGGGTGACACCCGAGGGGTTTAATAAACAGCTGCTGAATGGAATGGGACGGACTGGCGTTCGCTGTGTTCCTTGCATCATCTCCCAAGTCGCCGTCCCGGGTCTCCGGGATGAAGGAGGGAAGGAGAAGTGTGACCCAGAGCCTGGGGTGGGGACAGGAGCTTCCACGGGGTCATCTGATGGTCGGCAGCTGCTCCACCCCCTCCCCCTTCCCGGGGCTTAAGTGGAAAGAAAACCCTGACAGTGGCCCGGGTGTCATTTTACGGGTGGATTCCTGCCAGCGCTCGTCTCGAGGAAGGTTGAAATTAAACCGGATTGCTTCAGGTCTCCAAACAATTTGTCATGCTGGCTGGTGACAACCCAGGGGACAGCCACCCAGGGCAAGCGTGGGCAGGCTGGACGGGGCTGGACAGATGCTCAGAGGCCGAAGGGCCTGAGTCGTCACCTGCCGACACAGTGTTGGGCATGCTGGGGGCCGGGGTCAGATTTGGGGGCCCCTGGGGGGGTTGGTTGGGGCCATGCTCGTTCTCTCCAGCTCCCTGGAAGGAGGGTCGTGCCCACGTCCGTGGTCATTGCAGGCACGGAGACGAAAGCCAGGGGGGTCTGGAGCCCGGCAGAGCCGGGTTTGAACCGGAACCCTCCATCGCTGGGGGCCCTGGAGGTGGCGGTTTAAAGCTTTCTGAGCCTCGGTTTGCTTCTCTGCAAAATGGGGGTCCCAGGGAATGGGCCAGCCTGGCTCCTGGCTTCGTTAAAGGGCAACTTGAAAAAAAGTAAAAAGAAAGACCTTGAGGCCTGGCCCAAGGTCACTTGGCCAGGCGGTGGGGGCTGTGGGCGCCCTCCCCTGTCGCCGCGGTGACAGCAGCGAGGGTGACAGGGGGCCAAACCCGGCCAGCGAAAGTAGCGCAATCCTAGAGCATCCGGCGTCCCCGGGTTGCCGTGGCAACCGCTGAGCGCCCCGAGAGCCCCGGGGAGGGGGAGGAGCCTGGAGCCACGCCCCCAGGGACACGCCCCCGCACGGCCTCTCCCCATTGGCCAGGTCCAGGAGGCCCCGCCCCCCGAGCCGCTATAAGCCAGGGGAGCCGGCGCGGGGCGGGGACGCGAGTGGGAATCTGGGGTCCGCGGGGACACTTGGGCGCTGAGGCCGCGCGCGCCCGGGTGAGTGCCACACGCAGGCCCGGGGGCCCCCCGATCGGTTCGGGGGACAGGGTCCAGGGGCGTGGGGAGGGGAGGGGCTGCCGGGCCAGAGCAGGTGGCCGAGACCCTTGGCCCAGTTGGCGGAGGCTCAGGACCCAGTTGGTCGGGGATCAGGGTTCTGAGGGCGCGCGGGGTGGGGACAGGGTTAGGACTGCAGCCGGGGAGTCTGAGGTCGAACTCCCCGCTCTGACCCTGCTTAGCGGAGTGACCTTGGGCCCAGCCTGAACCCGCTGCGTGCCTCAGTTTCCCCTCCTGTCAAACGGACTGTGGGTGTATTGGGATTCCGCAGCTGCCACCTGCACCCCTGCAGGGGCTGCTTGTGCAGTTCTGTCTGGGGGACGGGCGGCTGGGACCTCCCGCACTTTGCACAAGAGAAAACAGGCCAGAGAGGTGAAGGCACTTGCCCAAAGTCACACAGCAGGTCACGGCAGGATTCGAACCCAGGCCTTTCTCTCCCCAGAGCCCAGGCTTTGAGTCACTACAGCGCCCCCCAGGCCAGACGCTCTCTGGTGTGCACCTACTGTGTGCAGAGCCCCGTGCACGCATTGTCCGGGCCCCTCATGACGCTCTGAGGTAGGTCTTATTATTACCCCATTTTGCGGATGAGGCAACTGAGGCCGCACGAGGAAAAGAGCCTTGCCTGGGTCACAGAGCCCACCCGGAGAGAACCCAAGGCCTGGGTGGGAGCTGGGAGGGCTGCGTGCAGGGCCCCCTCCCTCGCTCTGCCCTGCCCCCCACGGTGACCCCACTTTGCAGCAGGCATGTCAGAGGACAAGGCGGCCGAGGCCCCCAGACCCAGCGTGTGGGAGCAGGACCAGCAGGTGAGGGGCCGCCCCCACCATGGAGCAGGGGCACCGGGAGGGGTGGGGAGAGGCCCTCCTGGAATGCTTTCAGACCGGGCACCCCCGACCTCCATCCTTGCTTCCAGCACCTTCTTGAAGGACACTGGCCCAGGATGGGGTGGGGCCTCCCACCCATTTCCCCGAGGGACACAGCGAGGCCCGGGCTGGGGGGGGGGGGCCCTCTGAGCACCAGCGGCTTAGCTGGCCTCTGCCCAACGCCCCTGTCCCACGTCTGGGCCTGTGTCCACCATCATGGCGCCCTTCAACAACAACGACGGCAGTAATAATAGCAGCAGTCACAGCAGATACTCCGCATCAGACAGGGCCCCAGAGCCCCCATCACAGCCCTAGCACCCACGACACCGATGGGGAGACCGAGGCAACACCCGGGGCGGGCGGGGAAGCGGGCGGAGGTGCGGCCGAGCCCCCCACCTCTCCCCGGGGGGGGGCCCCCCTCTGACGCCGCCCCTTCCCGCAGAGCGCGGTGCAGCGCATGGCAGCCCTGCCGCTGGTCAGGGCCACGTGCGCCGCCGTCTCCGACGCCTACGGGGCCGCCAAGGACAGCCACCCGCTGCTGGGCTCCGCGTGCCGCCTGGCCGAGCGCTGTGTGTGCAGCCTGACCGCCCGCGCCCTGGACCGCGCGCAGCCGCTGCTCAGCCACCTGCAGCCCCAGCGTGAGTCCCGCCCCTCGGCCACCGGCCGGGGGGGACGCGCCCCGGGGGTGCACCCCGCCCACACTGGGTGTCCCTCCTCGGTCTCGCCGAGTCCGCGCGTGCCTTGGGGCTGCCTGTCTCCCGGCCACCGGGGTGTCAGCCTCGCTCAGGCCTGCCTGTGCCACCTGCGCCCCCTCTCTGTTGGATGGCCTGGAGCACCGTGGTCCCTTCACTGTCCAGCCTGCCCGCCACTGCCGTCTGCCCCGAGCCCGTGACCAGCTCAGGGGTCCAACCTGCTGCGGGGACCTCACGTCCGACCGAGGAAGGGGGTCCCCGGGGTGCCCCCACACCTTCTCGGCCGGCTGGCGTGACCTTGAGCCTGCTCGCCCGGCCATCTGAGCCGGGCGTGGGTGAGGAGTCACCTTGGTGCTGGCGGCAGCCGGTGGCAGGGCGGAGGCGAGGAGGGGCCCAGCCTGGTGGCCCACACGCTCGCTCTCAGGGTCCCCAGCCCCTCCCCGGGGGCCAGCCAGGTCCCCCTTGTGGCCCCAAGCCGTCCTCACTGTCTGTAACTCTGTCCCTTTCCCTGTCTCTCTGCCCCCCTCTTTTTTCTCTGCCTCTCCCTCCAGCACCCCCTCCCTCTATGACCCTCGCTGTGTCCCTTCTTCCCTCGACGTCCCCCGGACTCTCAGCCCCGGCCCCTCTCTCTCTCTCTCCAGTGGCCACCGTGAATGACCTCGCCTGCAGGGGCCTCGACAAACTGGAGGAAAAGCTGCCTTTTCTCCATGAGCCGTCAGAGACGGTACCCGGCACGACTGGCCCGCGGGGACCTGCGGGGGTGGAGCGGGAGGGAAGAGGTCCCTGGTCCCTGACCCGCCCTCAAAAGCCGCCAGTCAGGTTGAAAGCATCGGCACCAACACTGTTGAGTGCTCACAATGCGCCCCCAGGGGAGGGCAAGGTTTGATTTCCCTCCGTTTTACCTGAGAGGAGAAACTGAGGCACAGAGCCAGCAAGGGGCCACAATGGGTCCTTGACCCTCAGCCCCAGAGACCCACGGCCCTCCCACCAGGTGGTGACCTCGGCCAAGGACGCGGTGGCCAGCGGCGTGACGGGCGTGGCGGGCCTGGCCCGGCAGGGCCGCCGCTGGAGTGTGGAGCTGAAGCGCTCCGTGAGCCACGCGGTGGATGTCGTGCTGGGCAAGTCGGAGGAGCTGGTGGCCCACTTCCTGCCCATGACCGAGGACGAGCTGGGTGAGGCCAGTGTCCTCCCCTCCCCGCCCCGGATCCTCCCGCCCCGTCCCCATGCCCGGAGGGTACAGACCAGAGAGGGCGGGGACCCACCCAAAGCCACACAGCAGACCTGTGGGACACACAGAGCTCCGGTCTGCTTCCGAGGCCCCCCGGCCCGCATCCTATGAGATGCTTGAATTTGTCGCACGCGTGTGACAATCAGATTCTGCCCTATCTTCCCCGATACCCCACGTTCTCCAACGTTTCGCGTCTTATCTGCTGACCCGGACACAGTCTGACTTCCCGGCCCCGCTTTATGGCACGAGCCGAATATGTCGGCGTGCTCTCTCCTTGGCCGGGGGTGCTGCGAGGCATTTATGGAGCGCCTACTGTGTGCCTATGCCGCTCCCTGCCTCAGTTTACCCCATCAGTAAAACGGGCTGATGACAGTAGGGTTTGGGGAAGCTTAACTGAGCCGGTCCGTCTAAAAGGAAACTGAATCTGGGGGAGGCTGGGTGACCCGGAGGGAGGGGGCGCCGACAAGGAGGGCGTGGCCACACTGACCCCCGGCTCCCGGGTCCCACCCTCCAGCGGCGCTCGCGGCTGAGGCCGAGGGCCCTGAAGTGGGCTCGGTGGAAGAGCAGAGAAGACACCAGGGCTATTTCGTGCGCCTGGGCTCCCTGTCGGCGCGGCTCCGCCAGCTGGCCTATGAACACTCTCTGGGGAAACTGAGGCAGCGGAAGCACCACACCCAGGACACGCTGGCCCAGCTGCAGGAGACTCTGGAGCTGGTGAGAGCGCGGGCTGGGGACCTGCTGCCCGGCTCCTGCCCTGGACCCTGCAGCCTGTGCTCCCCGCAACCCCCGCCAGAGGGCGCCCGGGAGCCCCGAGTCAGGACCGCCTCCTCCGCCCGCAGCCCTCCAGGCTCCCCTCCCTCGGGGAGAAGCCGAGTCCTCCCCCCAGCCCCCCAGGCCCCGCACGACCTGCCCCGTCCCCTCCCTGCCCTCCCTCCTCCCTCTGTCCCCCTCCTCCCTCTACTCCAGCCACACGGGCCTCCTCGCTGCTCCTCCAACATGCCAGGCATGATCCTGCCCCAGGGCCTTTGCACACGCTGTGCCCTCTGCCTGTCACACTTTATTTTCCTTCTTGGTGCATCTTGCTCCTAGAACGCACGTGATCTGCTTCTTCACTTACTCGTTGATCGCGTCCCCCCAGACTGATGGCTCCATGAGGGCAGGGACCTACCTGCTCCATCATTGAACAGACATTTATTGAGTGCTTACTGCATGGCTGGCCCGTTCACCGCTCTACTCCTGTCACCTACCACGCAGCAAAAGCTCAATAAATGCTTGTTCGGTGACTCAACTGAGCGCCCGGCACTATGCCGCATGCTTTCCACACAACGCTGTACGAGGATCTCACACCAACGCTGTGCTAACACCCGCTGTTTGTGTGCAAGGTGAACACACAACACGCAGTTTACCATCGTAACCACTTTAAGCGCACAGCTCAGCGGCATGAAGCACATCCACATGGTTGTGCCACCATCCCCGCATCCGTCTCCAGAACTTTCCATCTCCCCAAACTGCAGCTCTGTCCCCATGAAACACTGACTCCCACCCCTCCCCCAGCCCCTGGCCCCCCATCCTTTCTGTCTCTGTGGATGTGGCTCCTCTGGGGACCTCCTGTGAGTGGACCACACAGTGTGTGTCCTTCTGTGTCTGGCTCACGTCCCTGAGCATCACGTCCTCCAGGTCCGTCCACGTGGGAGCAGGCGTCAGTTTCCTTCCTTTTCACGGATGCATAATATTCCAGGGGGTGATGGATGATGGCTTATTTCTGTTCATCGTCTGATACCTGCCCTGTCCTGGCGCTGAGGGCACAGTGGCCCCCTCGGGACACTCACAGCCCAGTAGGGGGATCAGGGTTGTGACGGGGGACGCACCGGGTGTGGCGGGACCCCGAGGAGGGACCTGCCCAGCTGGAAGGGGAGGGAAGGCTTCCTGGAGGAGGTGATGTCCCCACCAGGCTCGCCCTGGAGGATGGGTGGAGGGAACAGCGCACCTGGCGGAGGCCCCAGCGTGGGCGAAGGGCGGGCGGTGACTCTGAGGACAGAGGACACAGCGGGCGGGCGACCCGGCCGGGCCAGGAGCCGCAGAAGCTCGCACAGCGGACCCCGCCCCCAAACCCTCCCGCTCTGACGACCCCCGCCCGCCGCCCCGCAGATCGACTGCGTGCAGTGCGGGGCCACCCCCGCCGCCCCCGCCCGGCCCGGGAAGGTGCACGAGCTGTGGGAGGACTGGAGCCAGCGCCCCCCGGAGAACGGCCGCCTCCGCCGCCAAAGCCAGGTGGGATGGGGGAGGGCGGGGGGGTGGAGAAGGTTCTGGATCGGCCCAGGGTTGCCAGGGGCTGGGCTCGAGCTGTCGCGAACCAAGGGCTGAGGTCAGCTGGCTGGGGTGGCCACGGGGAAACTGAGGCAAGTCAACAGTCCTATTGGGTGTCTACGGGGGAAACTGAGGCAGTTTGATGGCTCTGTCCTGTGTCCCTGATGGAAACTGAGGCAGGAAGACTATCCCAATGGGTGTCCGTGGGGAAACTGAGGCAGGTTGATGGTCCCATTTGGTATCCATGGGGGAAACTGAGGCAGGGCGATTGTCCCGTCATGTGTCCATGGGGAAACTGAGGGCAGGCCACAGTCCTGTTGTGTGCCCCTGGGGAAAATGAGGCAGGGCGCGGGTCCTGCTCTGTGTCCCCAGGGAAACTGAGGCAGGGCTTAGGTCCCATTATCTGTCCCCAGGGAAACTGAGGCAGGGCGATTGTTCTGTCATGTGTCCATGGGGAAACTGAGGCAGAGCCACAGTCCTGCTGTGTGTCCCTGGGGAAACTGAGGCAGGTTGATGGCTCTGTTGTGTGTCCATGGGGAAACTGAGTCAGGGAGACTATCACACTTGGTGTCGATGAGGAAACCAAAGCAAGTCAACGTTCCCATTGGGTGTCCAAGGGGAAACTGAGGCAGGGTGATGCAGTCCTATTGGGTGTCCACTGGGGAAACAGAGAAGACAATAGTTCTGTTGTGTGTCCATGGGAAACTGAGGCAGAGCCACGGTCCCATTGTGTGTCCCCGGGGAAACCGAGGCAGGGCGCGGGTCCTGCTGTGTGTCCCCGGGGAAACTGAGGCAGGGCGCGGGTCCCCTTGTGTGTCCCTGGGGAAACTGAGGCAGGTTGATGGCTCTGTCATGTGTCCCTGGGCAAACTGAGGCAGGGAGACTATCACACTGGGCGTCCACGGGGAAACCGAAGCAGGTCAATGGTCCCATTGGGCGTCCAAGGGGAAACTGAGGCAGGGTGATGCAGTTCTATTGGGTGTCCACTGGGGAAACAGACAGGGAGGGCATCAGTTCTGTTGTGGGTCCAGGGGGGAAACTGAGGCAGAGCCACAGTCCCGCTGTGTGTCCCCGGGGAAACCGAGGCAAGGGCGCGGTCCCGGCGCGCGTCTACCGGGGACGCTGAGCCCCGTCCCGCCCCCCGCCCCCCGCAGGCGGAGCTGGAGACGCTGGCGCTGTCGCGGAGCCTGATGCGGGAGCTGCAGGGCGCGGTGGACGCCCTGGAGAGCAGCGTGCGCGGCCTGCCCGCCGGGGCGCAGGAGCGGGTGGCGGAGGTGCGGCGCAGCGCCCACGCCCTGCAGGCCGCCTTCGCCGACGCGCGCCGCTTCGGGGACGTGCCGGCCGCCGCGCTGGCCGAGGGCCGGGGCCGGGTGGCGCGCGCGCACGCCTGCGTGGACGAGCTGCTGGAGCTGGCGCTGCGCGCCGTGCCGCTGCCCTGGCTCGTGGGGCCCTTCGCGCCCGTCCTCGTGGAGCGGCCCGCGCCCCCGCCCGACCTGGAGGCGCTGGTGGACGAGGTCGTGGGGGGCCCCGACCCGCGCTGGGCGCACCTAGACTGGCCGGCGCAGCAGAGGGCCTGGCGCGCGCAGCATGGCGACCTCCCGGGGGACATCCCGGAGGAGGAGGCGGAGCCGCGCCGTCCGGAGCACACCCTGATGCCCGAGCTGGACTTCTGAGCGCACCGGCCGCCCTCCTGGCCTCGAGGTCCCTGCGGCCCCCTGGTGGCCACACCCGGGCGCCAACACCAGCGCCTGGCCCTCGGCCCCGGCGGGGACTCGCGGTGTGGCCGAATTCGGAACCCTGGACCGGGTCGTGATAGCACGCCCGCCCTCCCCGGCCTCCCCCTTGGACACGTGGGGACCTGAACCCCCAAGTCAGGTCCCCAAGCTGGGTGCATCTGTCTGTGGCCCCCACCCCCCACCCCAAGAAGCGGATCAACCCCCCCCAGAGAAGCACACAGTGTGTCCAGCTTTGAGAAGTGAGCGCCCCCCGCCCCCAGCTCATCCCTCTGGCCTGACGGGTCCCCACGGACGCCCGCCACACCGACTGGGCCTGCCAGACCCGCTCGCCTGGCCGTTCGGGGGTGGCTCTCCAGAATAAACGGGCTGCGTGTCGTCCAAAGGCCTGTGCTGTGGCCTCTGTTCCGACCCGGGTGGGACTCAGTGGCAAGGCGCTGGGGGCCCCAGGGGTGCGTGTCTGCATGGCACGAGCCGGGGTTCAAGATCTGGACGGAGCGAGGCCTCCCTGACCAGCCTGTCGCCCTGTCTGCCGTTCCGCCAGGAGCACCCAGCCCACCTGGGTCAAGCACTCAGCTGCAGCTTCCCGGACTGGCAGCTGTTCACACTTTAGTGTAAATGAACTCCTTGGCAACTGCAGGATCAGGAGGAGGAAGAAGTCAGACGGGGTGACCCCTCCTGTGCCCACCTCCCTGGACCCGCTGTGTTTCTCCAGCTGCGCCCGTCGCGATGGGGCAGACAGAAGCAGGCCAAGAGCCACAGGCCCATCTCGCGGGGGCCCTCCTGTCCTCTGACCGCATTCTCGGCTGTCCCCCAGGCTCCCCCGCGGCTGGGCGGGGTGTTGGGAAACCACGGTCTGCGGCAATGAGGTCAGGGTGGCCCCTGGCTTCCCTGGGACCCGGCCCAGGGGCGGCCCTGGGAGCCCGGAGCACTTCCCGCCGGCTGATTCACCTCCCTGCCCCTGCTCAGGACCCTCCATGGCTCCCTGTGGCCCTCAGACCAAACGTCCAAGTCCCCACCCAGGACTTCCGGCTTCATCCATGGGCCCTGCACAGACCCCGCTGCGTTCCCACTGAACGGGGCACATTCCCTGACCCCAGGGCCTTTGCTCAGGCTGCGCCGGAAATGCCCTTCCCACTCCCCCACCCATCTCTCAAACACATCTGACCCAGTCCCAGCCCCTACGCTGCCTCCTCCAGGAAGCCCCCCTGATTCCACCCCAGCGGGAGCGCCCCCTTCTTGGGGCGCCAAGTCCTTTCTCCCGGCCTTAGAGCCCCCGCAGCTGGGCTCCTGGCGGGCCAGGCAGAAGGGCATTTGGGCAGAGGGAGCGGCTCAGGCTGAGGCAGTGGGGGGACCGGTTAGACCAGACAGAGGCGAGGGGGGACAACTGGAAGCGGGGGGCCTCGCCTCCAGCCGGGCGGGCACGCTGCCCCCGTTCCCTCCTCCCTGACGGGGTCCGAGGGTGGCAGGGGCCCCGATCCCAGTAAACACGTCATTCATTCACTGTCTGTTCATTCCACACTAATTGAGCGCCTGCTGTGTGCCGGGCAGCTCCTTGCCCTGGGGACACGGGGCGGTGGGCAAAACCGACAGAATCCGGCCCTCCAGGCCCTTACGACGACTCCGCAGGAGCGACAGAGTGAAGACAAGAAAAAGAAGGGGATTACTTGTCTTGGCGTCAGCAGAGGATGAGAAAGAGAGAGATGGAGAGTGTGCGGGGGGGACGAGGAGGGGCGTGCATTTTAAACAGGAGGAGGGGAGCCAGGGAGCCCTCTCTGAGGAGGCGACATATCAGCAAAGACTGAAGAGCATTCCAGGCAGAGGGCACAGCCTGTGCAAAGGGCCTGGGGCAGGCGCGTGGGAGGAAGAGTGAGGAGGATCATGTGGCTGGAGCAGAGGGAGGAGGGGGAGAGAGGGAGGAGGGAGGGCGGGGAGGGGATGGGGGGTCGTGCGGGGCCTGGGAGGCCGTGGGGAGGACTCGGCTTCTCCCCGAGGGAGGGGAGCCTGGAGGGCTGCGGGTGGAGGAGGGCAGCCCTGACTCAGTGTTTATGCGGATTTGGGTTATTTTGGCTGCTTTCCGCTCTGTGCTGTGGCAGCCCTGTGGGGGGGGGGGGGGGCGGGCACGCCAGGGTCCCCCCTCCCGCCACCTTTGGGAAGCGTTGGCGGGGAGGAGAGGGCCCGGCCCCGAGCTTCTGCTCCCCGACTGTTTGGCAAACAAAGCCACGGCTCCAGGGAGACGGCCTGGGGGTCACCACCCCGAGGTGGACTCTCCCCGCTCCCAGTGCAGGGCCCAGAGCCACCAGCACGGGGCTGGGCGCCGGGCCCAGGGCGCACAGGGGGAAACTGAGCCCGGGGAGCGTGCGCATCCCTCCCCTGCCGCCTGCGCCCGGGTTCACACCAGGCCTGGGACGCCTCCTCCAGGAAGCCGCCTGAGTCGGCCCAAGCCCCCCAGGGGCGCGTCTCCCTCCCAGGGCGCCCCCCGCTCTGCCGTGCCCACCGTGGGCTGCACCCGCCTCTCTCTCAAGCGAAGTCCCTTCTGGAGGGTGACGCCCCCCCCGCCCCCCGCCTGGCTGGGGACAGCCCCACACCCCACGGCCCCCTTTCAGCCCCCACGATGCGAAACCAGCACTGGCGGAGCACCTGCCGGGGCCCCAGCGCCGGGGCAGACAGCGTGATCTCGCTTCAGCTCGCAACCACCCTAGGAGTTGGCCCATTTGGCGAAACATTTATTAAGCGCCAACTGTATGCCAGGTACTGTTCTATGGTGGGGGCCGCAGCAGAGAACCAAATAGGCCTGACGGAGGTGAGGGAGGGAGCTGCATGGGTGTCTGGGGAACAGAGCTCCAGGCAGAGGGCACAGCAGGTACAAAGGCCCTGGGGCAGGCCCGGGCCTGGCGTGTGGGAGGAGCAGCGAGGAGGCCCATGTGGCTGGGACAGAGGGAGGAGCGAGGGCAGCGAGGGAGCAGGACCTTGTGGGCCCTGATGAAGAGTCTGGAGGGGGAAACTGAGGCACAAGGACGGTGACCTGGCCGAGGCGTGACCTGGACTGCACCCGTGTCATGGATGGGAACGGGGCAGGGGAGGCCCCGTGGGCAGAGGCCGCCTGGCGCGGGGAGCAGGGAAAAGGTGCTGGGCCTGGGCCCACGCTGGGCCTGAGGGAGGGCGACACATGACCGCCGGGCCCGCCCCGCCGCTGGCCGCCTGCCCTGCCGCCCAGACCCTATAAGGCCTGGGAGCCGAGAGCAGAGGCAGCCGCTGCGCCACCCGTCGCTCTGAGGGCCAGGGCGCGCAGCCCCGGTGAGCCGCACCGGGGGAGGCCAGGCCTGGGGGGGTGGTCGGGCCGCTGGGCCACGAGGGTCCCGGGGGTTGGGGACAGGGCCCTGAGCCCCCCGTCACGCCACCTCTCTGCCCCCTTCCAGCAGCGTGAGGCTCACCATGTCTGCTCAAGGAGGAGGCCGCGATCCCCCCAAACCCAAGGGCAAGGTGAGGGGCGGGGTGGCGGCCTGGGGACCCCCGGCACCCGGGGAGGGTGACCCCTCTGTCCTGGGGGCCGGAGGGGCTTCCCGGGGTGGGGGAGGGCCGAGTCTTCCCTGCTGCCCCCAGCTGGACGGCGGGGGTGGGCGGCTCACGCAGACCTCAGCTCCTTCCCCACTGTGTGACCTTGGACCAGCCACGGCCCCTCTCTGAGCCTCAGTATCCCCATCTGTGAAACGGGGGCTGTGGAAGAAAGGAGGACGTCCCAGAGGACGTGGGAGGTGGGCGGAATCTGCCCACTGCCTAGGCGAGGAAACTGCGGCTCAGAGTGGCTAAGACACTTTCCTGAGGTCGCCCAGCAGCGAGGGCCCGAGGCGCTGCCCGATGCTTCCCCCGCCACGGGCTGGCCCTGCTCACGCTGTCCCTGCCCCGTGTAGACGCTGAGCAGCTTCTTCGGGTCTCTGCCTGGCTTCAGCTCTGCCCGGAACCTGGTGGCCAACGCCCACGGCACAGCGAAAGAGGCCCAGCCAGTCCCGGATGCCGCCGGCGCGCCCGCCCCCGAGGCGGCCCAGCCTCCGGCTCAGGGTGAGCGGACAGCTCCTTGGGGGGGCTCTGGAGCAGATCCTGGGAACAGGAGTCCTCGAGCAGGGACTTCTGGCCATCTGAGGGGGGCGCTTCCTATGTGCCCGCACCGTCTCAACAGACGCTACAAGGCTGGCATGCTCATTGAGTGCCAGATGGGGAAACTGAGGCAGAAATATGGCAGGGGAGCGGCCCAAGGTGGCCTCACCAGCGAGAGTGGGGGCGTGAGCACAGCCTGCCACACCCCGGGCTCTCCACCCCATCCCCTGCTTCCGAGCTCCCAGCTCCGTGGACCAGGGGCTCATCGAGGATGCCCAGAGAGGGGTGGAGGCTTCCCTGGGGTCACACAGCCCGGGGGGCCTCCCACCCTCCAGCTGCTGGGCGGGGGTGCCCGGGTGGCCCCGGGGCCCGCAGAGGGGCTGGCACACGGAGGCCCGGGGCTGGGGCGCTGCCCACTGGGCCTCACTCCGGGCCCCGAGCCGCAGGCAGCTGACGCCTGTTCCACATACCCGAGGCCGCCAGCTGCAGGGGGCAGAGGGGGCGGCCCGACTCCCCTCCCCGGGGCCCCTGCATGGGCACCCAGCACCCACGAAACCCCAGGGAGCCCCTACTCCAGGCCATGAGGCCCCGGGGGGTCGGGGGAGCCCGGTCCCCGGCCAGCGATGTCACCTCTTGCTGTCCCTGGCGGGCTGGCTGGGACACGCCTGACCTTTCGGGCTGTGCCCGTAGATTGTGCAACAGGCAGCTGGTGCCAGCCCGCGTCCCGCGCCCTCCCTGGGGTGCCTGACCGGTTCCTGTCCCCACAGCGGCCACCGAGCCGGAGCAGACGGCCAGCGGGGCGAAGCTGCTGCCGCCTGCAGACAAGGTGAGCGGGGCTGGGCTGATTGTCTCCGCCTCCCTGGGGGCCCTCCCGGGACGTCTCAGTTCCTGCCCAAGGAGGGGACGGACACCCCATCATGGGTCAGGGTGCGGGCTACATGCTTTAACCCTCCCAGCCGCCCCCCGGGCGAAGGGAGCAATAAGGCCCCACACAGTAGCTGAAGCACAGAGAAGGCGAGCCACCTGCCGAAGGTCACACAGCAGGACCTTCATGGGAGCGTGAGATTCGAACCTTGGGCGGTCAGAGGGTGAATAATCACTGACACTCGGTCCTGGATAAACGGGGATTGTCCGCATTATGGTGTCTCCGACGTAAGGCAGCTGAGGGCCACGGCAGGCTGGCAGAGACCCGACACGGCTCTTCCGCCCAGCACGTGCCCCCCTCTAGAGTCTTCCTTGACTCGCCTCTGGCCTCAGCTCGGCCAGCTCTGAGGGTGGAGCATCTCAGAGGGTGGAGAACCGCCAGGCTCACCGCCAGCAGGAATTTCTGGCCCAAATTAAAAGGGACCCCAGCAGCCAAGGCCACCCTGTGCCCCTCCTCCGCGGCTCCTCTGCGCTCGCTTTCCTTGAGCACCTGCCGCCTGCAAAGGGCGTCAGGCCCCTGGACTCATTTCCGCCACAACCCTTGAAGGAGGTGCTGTTTCCGTCCCAGGCTCAGAGAGGGGAGGTGGCTTGCCTGAGGTCACACAGCGAGCGGGGGAGAGCCCGGGATTCGAACGCGGGTCTCTGCAGGCACGGAGCCCGAGGTGCCCGCTCGGCTCGAGTCAGGGCTGGGAGAGGGGCAGGTGGGGAGCACTCGGATAGGTCAAAGCGGATGGCCGACGTGGACAGCCTCCTGTGGCCCACACCCGCCCTCGGCCCCGCGCTGGGCCGGCTGTCGGTTTCTGAACGGAACGCAGCTCCCCTCCTCTGTCGCGACCACGTTCACTTTAAGGAGCAATTCTTCCCGCTGTAACGGGGAAAGCGGCCTCAAAACAGGCCACAGACAGATTAGGCGAGAGGAGCAATTCGATGCAATTCGATGGCTTGCTGAGCCCAAGGCCGAGGGACCTCGGCAAGGGTCCCAGAGGTGGCAGGACCCCGCTGTCAGCGACGGGGAGCTAGTGAATCAGGGCAGGACTGGCATTGTGACAGGGCCTGCTAAGGCTGGGTCCCCATCATGGCTGGATAAAACTGGTGAGGGATGGATGTCAGGGCGGCAGGTGAGGGGCGGGGCCTCTGGTGACAGGTCCTCTCCCCCAGTCACCTCAGGGATCAGCGCGGCGGAGGGGTGGGGGGCGGGGTGCCGCCCAGCTCGGTTCTTGACTACAGGTGTCCTTTCTCACCAGATGATGTCTGGGGCGAAGGACCTGGTGTGCTCCAAGATGACCAAGACCAAGGATGCCATCTCGTCCGGGGTGGCCACTGTGGTGGACTCGGCTAAAGGCGTGGTCCAGGGAGGTGTGGGCATGACCCGATCCGCACTGACGGGCACCAAGGAGGCTGTGGCCAGCGGGGTCACAGGAGCAGTGGGTGTGGCCAAAGGCGCTGTCCAGACCGGCGTGGACACCACCAAGACCGTTCTCACAGGCACCAAGGACACAGTGTCCACTGGGCTCACTGGGGCCATGGGTGTGG
>NC_060280.1:94211809-94247342 GCF_021613505.1 Equus quagga
GACACCACCAAGACCGTCCTCACAGGCACCAAGGATGCCATGTCCACTGGGCTCACTGGGGCCATGGGTGTGGCCAAGGGGGCCGTCCAGACCGGCATGGACACCACTAAGACTGTGCTGCCTGGCACCAAGGATACCTTCTGCAGTGGAGTGACCAGTACCGTGAATGTGGCCAGAGGGGCCGTCCAGGGGGGCCTGGACACTTTAAAGGATGCCCTGATTGGCACCAAAGATGCCATGTCCGCTGGGCTCCCCAGGGCAGGCAGCGCGGCCAAGGGGGCCATGGAGACCGGCCTTGGCGCCATCCAGAATTGGTTACCTGGTGCCCAGGACCCCGCCTGGGGTGGACTGACCAGTTCCAGGGCCCCAGACAAAGGAGGGGAACAAACTGTTCTCAGCCCCCAACCGGCTGTCTCCTGCGGGGTCTCCAGCCCCCCGGACCCTCCCTGCTCAGGCCTGGACCTTGCCGGGCAAGCCACTGCCGGCACCAAGGGCCCTGTGTCCACTGTGGCGACATTCCCCGAAGGGGCCACCCTGGGCAGGGAGGCTGCAGGGCACGTGGCCCCCACGGGCAGTCGTGAAGGAGCCACAGGCTTCGCGGTGCTCCGGGACGAGCTGGAGGACCTGGGGGACATCTTCCAGCCCATGGACGCCGAGGAGCAAGGTGAGAACAGGAGAGGCTGGGGCCCGGGTCCCCGCTCCTAGCGGGGGCTTGTCGTCTGTGTGACCCACGCCCCCGATGCCCGAGGGGCCTGGCAGATCGAGTCAGGCCGTCTTCCCTTCCAGCTCAGCTGGCTGCCTCCCAGCCCAGGCCGAGGGTGCCTGCGGCCGACCAGGGCAGCTACTTCGTGCGTCTGGGTGACGTGGCCCCCGGCTTCCGCCAGCGGGCTTTCGAGCACGCGCTGAGCCACCTGCAGCACGGCCAGTTCCAGGCCAGGGCGGCGCTGGCCCAGCTGGAGGACTCCTTCAGGCTGGTAAGAGCCTCCCCCACCCCTCCAGCGGGCGCCTTCCTCAGGACATCTCAGGCCCTCCCGTCCCGTCCCCTCCACTGACACGGACAGAGCACGCCCGGTGGCCACCACGACGGCCACGGACCTGCTCTCAGGGGCCCACGTCCCAGGGAGGGAGACAGCAGGGGGATGCAAATAAAGCACACGAGGGTCTGCCCGGGCAGCGGGCGTTCCTCTGAGCTATGTCAGGAATGCCGAGGGGGCCCAAGGCCGGACAGCGCCCTGAGAACAAGCTGGATGTGTCCCAGGAGCAGAGCAGGGGCCAGGGTGACAGGGCGACAGTGGGGACACGGTCGGGGGTTCAGTGATGCAAGAAAGGACCCAATTGGAGGTGACCTGGATGCCCGCGGGTCGGGGCGCCTGGCAAGCGGGCCTGCTCTCCCGCTGTCCCTGCTCGCTCCCCGCGGCCCAGGCTCTCCCCCGACACTCGCGCCCCTTGGTTCTCAGGGTGGGGGTGGGGGCTGACGTGCACGGCAGGAAGGCGAGCAGAACCCCTGATGCAGATGGCGATGGCCACCGGCTCTGAGGACCTCCGAGTTCCCAAGGTCCCAGGGCTTAGCTGTATGATAGTCCCGCCTACGTGGGTGGTGGAGAGCCGGGCGTGCTCCCCGAATCAGGATCCGCGAGGTGCGCCCCAGGGGTCTGTGATGAACCGCAGCCTGAGGACCACTGTTCCAATCCAGAGGGTCTCAACAGGGACAATCCTACCCCCAGGGGACTCCGGGCCATGTCTGGGGACATCTGTGGCTGTCACACTGGGGGAGCTCCTGGCATCGAGTGGGTGGGGCCAAGGATGCTGCTCAGGCCGCGGTGCCCAGGACCACGAGCCGAGGAGTGGCCTGGTCCAAAGTAGGTTTTGTTTAAGGGGATCGTTCTGGCTGCTGTGGGAGGACGGGCCAGGGGGGTGGCGGCCCGGAGCCGGCAGCTGAGCGAGGAGGATTCTGCAGAACTCCTGGCAAGGGACGACGGGGCCTTGGGAATCGCACCAGTCGGGGCAGGAGGCAGCTGCGTTCCAGATGTGTTTCCAAAGCAGAGCGGCCGGGGTCTGCCGTCGGGCCAGACACGGGACGTGAGAGGGAGAAGACCCAGGAGGCCTCGGAGAATTTTAGCAGGGGACACTGAGGAGCGGCTGGGGCCACCGCACTGGGTGGCCAGGAAAAGCTTTGCCTGGAGCGAACCTGGAGCTGAGGGTGAAGGGCCCAGGGGAAGGGGTGGAGGAAGCACGCTCCGGCCTGAGCAGGCAGCCACGGCCGCAAGTGGTCAGGGGACAAAGAGGGTCAGTGTGGCCAGAGCAGAGAGCACGCTGGGGTATCCGCGGGAAATGAGGTCTGAGACGTCCTGGGCGCCAGAGCACGTAGGCCATGTGAGGAGCTGGGTTTGAGCCAAAGGGCACTGGGGAGCCATGGGAGGGTGTGGAGCTGGGCAGCGACAGGACCATCCAACTGACAGTCCATCTCCCAGATGACCTCGCGGGGAACGTGGACCCTGCCTCTTTACGTGAGACAGTGCGTCCTGTGTGGCCGGCTCTAACCTGGTGGCCTTTCCACCGCACCACAGGAAAGGTCTTGACACGAGGCTCGGCCCGGCCAGGATGCCCGCCCAGGCCCTCGTGGCGCCCCAGGGAGTATGTGAAAGGTCCCTGCCAACAAGCCATCGTTCCTCTGCTGGGCTCTCTTTCCAGATTGAAACGGCCAAGCAGGTTCCAGAAGCGCAGCCGGGGCCAGAGCGGGGTCCGAGCAGCCACGTGGCGGATGCCAGTGCCCGAGAGGTGCGTACTCGGGGCGGGGGCGGGCTCTCCTGCCCCCCGACGGCAGCTCACCCCACTCCTTCCTCCCGCAGGCGCTGGCCGCCGGGGCGCTGTCGCGGGCCCGCGGGCTCCTGCAGCAGCTGCACGTGGCCTACAGCACCCTGGCCGCCGGCCTCCAGGGCCTCCCGGCCGAGCTCCAGCGCCCGGTGGGGGAGGCGCGGCGCAGCCTGTGCGCGCTCTACGGCGTCGTGTCCTCCGCCGGCTCCGTCGCCGAGCTGCCGGCCGAGCGCCTGGCGCAGAGCCGCGAGGGCGTCGGGCGGGCGTGGCAGGGGCTGGAGCAGCTGCTGGAGCGCATGCAGCACAGCCCCCCCCTCGGCTGGCTCGTGGGGCCCTTCGCCCTGCACCCTGGCGGGGAGCCTCTGTAGGTCCCCCCCCACCACCGAAGCGTCGGACCCTCGGGCTGGTGCAGGAGCGTGCCTGTGGGGGCCCGAGGACCCTCTGAGCCGACCTTGCACGGCTCCGGGTCTGCCTGAGCTGGTGACCCTTCCTTCCTGAGCACGGGCACGGCAGGCCCTTCTCCAGGCCCGGGGCCGGGCTGCGGGGGCCGCGGACGGACGGAGGGCCTTCGCCTGAGGACGTCAAGCGAGCGCTCCAGTCAGGACGCAGGTGGAACCGTGCCGAAGTCTGGAAGGTGCTCATTCGGCAAGCTCCCGACTAGGAGCCCCTTTATCTTGACGGGGTCACCGCTCCAGTCTGGGTCCTGCAGTGGCCCCGAGCAGGCGGTCCCGCCCTCCATCCCTGGCCCCCTCGGAAGGCCCATGCTCCAGCCCTCGGCAGGCCGTGCTCCCTTGACCGGAGTGGACCAGCGTGCCACCGTCATCCCGAAGCAGGCCCACTGCGTCCGCTGACCCCCGTGTAGCCCAGGGGCCTCTTGAGGACAAAGCCACAGCAGCCATCGCCCGGGCTTGGCACTGGCCAGGCTGGAGGACTGGAGTGTTGGGGCGGGGTGACAAAACCAGCGCCTTCCTGCCTTGGCCCCTCGCCCACCTGGCCCGCCCCGCATGGCCAATCAGACCCAGACTCCCAGACCTGATGACCGGTGGTCCCGAGGTGCCTGGCCAGAGGCTGCTGATGAAGGAACTAAAGGGCTTCCCTAGGGGGCATGTGGCAAACAGACTCGACTCGAGTTCAGGCCTCATCCCTCGCCCTGGGCTGGAGACGGGGCCGGGACAGCGCCAGCGGGCCGCGCTGCCCCAGATGCTCAGGGCAGCCCTGTGAGGTGGGCTGAGCGCAGAGAGGCAGGCCGCAGAGGTCCAGGCCCCCACTCCTGCGCCCCCCGCCCCGGCCCTGTGAAAACAGGATGCCTGGACACGAGATGCTCCCGCCGCTGCATCAGAGCGCCAGCGGCCCGAGCCCAGGCGAGCCCCCCGTCTGGCCGGGTCCCTTATGGAGCCAGGGCCTGAGTGCCTGGACGGATCGGCTGGCTCTCCCCTCGGCTCCCAGGAGCCACCAGGGGCTCTGCATGGGGCGCCGGCCGTTGGGAGCCACAGGAGTCAGGAAGCCCCAGGAGCCCTGCCGCCCTCAGTCTCTGTCACGCACAGCCGTCAGAGGCGGTGACACGGGAAACACAGCCACTCACAGAAACTGAGCACAGCGACTTGACCTCAGTCCAGCCAAATCACACAGGGCGCCAGGCTCAGGAAGTCCCACGCACACCA
Organism: Equus quagga; assembly: GCF_021613505.1. Taxonomy (NCBI): domain Eukaryota; kingdom Metazoa; phylum Chordata; class Mammalia; order Perissodactyla; family Equidae; genus Equus; species Equus quagga. The sequence continues at coordinate 94,216,285 of NC_060280.1, forward strand.
CGGGCCTCTCTCAGCTGGGACGGAGGGACTCGGCCCCCGGCAGGGCAGGGGACACAGCAGAGGCCGCTATTCAACCAGTAACTGTCATGAGCAGGGGCTGGGAGCTGCGCACACATGCTGAGTCAGCTCTGTGAGGCCGGGGTCATCCCACATCCAGGTGAGAAAAGAGAAGCCCAGAGTGAGAGTGCCACTTGTCCAAGGTCACACAGCAAAGCCGACTCTTAACGCTCAAGCCCTCTGAACATTAAGGGCAACCAACAGCCGCCAGCACCCGTCCCAGCCTAAATGGCTTGAATGCCCTGATCTGGCACTACTGGGGACTCTGGGTCCTTCCCTGGGGGTCCCAGAGCCACCTGCAGCCTGGGCAGGAAGAGCAAACGGTGTGTCTGATGTCCCCTTTACTTCTGGCAAGGTCTCACCCCCCAGCCCCTTCACGTCAGCCCCGCGGGGCCCGGCCGGGCACACCGTCAGAACCAAGTTCACATTCGCTGTTCATGGTGACCCTATGGCTTAAAACCCTTTGTCCCAAACGGGCCCGACAGCGGCGAACCGCTCCCCAGCTCCAGCCTGGCCACACCAGTAACGCTAGAAAGCCAAGCCAATAAAAGTGATTTTTTTTTTTCATTAAAAAAACCCTTTATAGTCATTTCATGTCGGTCAGAAATCACAGAAATTAGGCAGAAAAAAACCCAGGGGGACAAATACAAACAACAGCACGGCGTTTCCCCAACAGTTCTCTGCTCCCTGGGCGGCGGGCGGCGGGTGGCAGGCAGCGCCGGGGCTCAGCTGTCCTCGTCGTCCGCGGACTCGGAGTCCGCGCGCGCCCTCTCGCGCTCCTTCCCGGGCGCGGCCAGGCCGGGGCCCTCCCGCGTGCTGCTGGGAGCGCGGCGCGGGGCGTGAGCGGGCCGCCTGCCGTCTGTCACCTGCACCCGACAGCGCCCACCCGCCCCGCGCGCCCCCAGTGCACCACGCGGGGCCACAGGGAGACAGAGGGTCACCGCCTGGCGGAATGGACGGGTGCTGGCGCAAAAGCCTGCGTGCCCCCTCCCAGAGTGCCAGGAGGGAGCCACCCGCCCAAGGGCCAGCCCGGGGTGGCCCAGAGCCCAGAGATCCCTCGCCAGGGGCCTGGGGTCAGCTGCCAAGATGGGGCAGGCCCAGCGCAGTGAGGGGTGAAGTGTCTGCGACCTCAGCAGACGAGCAGCCCACTGGGAGCAGCACAGACGCTGGGAGCCCTTCACACCGCCCCCTCGGGAAGTCGCCCCCACGGCCGCGGCCCCCGCGACACTTACTCGTTGTGCAGCAGGTCTTCAGAGGAGCCGCCCCCCGGCCCCCCCTCTGAGTTCTGTCCTTCCTCCTGCTCCTTGTCCTCGGTGCTGTCCCCCTTCTGGGACGTGGCCTCACCGTTCACCGGGGCCGAGAGGTCTGGGTGGGAGACAGGGCGGGTGGGACACCGCCGGGCTATTGTCCGGGACCCCTTACCCCTTCCCGCTGAGAGCGAGTGAGCCGGCCTTGGGACAGGGGTCCTGAAGCACCCTGGACCCCGCTCGAGGGCCCTGGCCCCAGGCGCCCGAGTGAGCGTCCACCTCCGCGCCTCCCCGGCCGCACGGGCACCGTCAGCTCCCAGCAGGCCGGGCCCGGCTGAGGCTGGCTCCCTTCTCCAGCCGGCTGGGCCCCGACCCCACGAACCTGAAGCAGGGAGGGGTGGGAAAGGAGTGGCCGTGGGTGACAGTGGAGAAAAGCACCTCTCAGCCTGGGACAGAAATGAGAAGCAGAGCCTGCGGTCCCTCGGTGGCCGAGGCGTGCCCCGAGCCCTGAGCCATCTTTACGCCAGGCTTAAGAGCTGCCCTGAGCAGCTGTCACTCGGACCATGTGACCCCAGCAGGCAGGAACGCTCTCCCGTCCCCCACGGCCACTGCCCCTGCCAGAGCTGCCCTTTCTATTCGGGAGGCCCTTCAGGCCCAGCAGAGGCCTCGCCTCCCCTGACCGCCTGTGCAGGAACAGGCCACTGCGGCCGTCTGGGACAGAGCGCCACGCTGTGCTCCGGGCTCAGACGGCCGGCTCCTCACCAGTGCTCGCCTCATCCTCCGCTCGCTCCGTGGGGGCCTCCTCTCCGGCCAGCGGCTCCTCGGCCTTATCCGCCTCGGCTCTCTCCTTCTCTGTCCCAGGTCTGCTCGCCTTCTGGACGGCCTCGATTTTTGGTCCCAGGACCCGCGACTTGAGCCGGGTGTAGACCTCCGCGGCCTTCTCCATCACCTCCTTGTTGGCCTTGTAACGGCGAATCTGGCGCGCCAAGAGGCCTGGCTCAGGCCGGGGAGCTGGTCTCACCCCGCCCCACGACCCTCCCCCATCACTGCCACCCCCAGCGGGGGCACCTCCCCTGGAGACTGCCATTCCCCACTCACCCCCGCACCCGCCCCGCTGCTGGCTTCCTCCTCGCCCTTCCCCCTCGGGCTCGTGCCATACCTTCTTCAATGTGGCCACCACATCTGTGTTCTTCTGAAGGATCTGCGAGGTCACCTGCAGGGTCCCCAGCTCGGCGAGGGCGTTCAGACACCTCTTCACGTCCTGTGGGGTGGAAGGGGAGTCAGGAGGGCAGCAGCAGGCTGATGGGGTCCTGGGGGCCCAGTGGGGCGGGGAAGGACCCTTGGGCTCTCCCTGCAGGGGAGGGCTGAGCGATGGGGAACCCGGGGACAAGCAGAGGGACCTATGACATGGAGGGGCTCTTAGCGTCTGCCTGTGGCGCCCCCTGGTGGGGACGCCAAGCACTGCAACTCAGGACACCAGCCTGGCCCCAAGCTGGGGGACACACGTAGGAACAGGGACCCCACCCTGCACACCCTGAGGGTCCTGGGTCTGCAAAGACGGAGTGGTAGCTCAGGGGAGGCGGCTGCGAGGTGACCCCAGGGCCCTGAGAAGCGTCTCACCGGATTGTCGACCTTCAGGGCGAACTTGATCTCGCTGTGCAGCTTCTGAAGCTTCTCCTCCACAGAAGGTTCTGGGCCAGGAGAGAACAGCCCGCCCGGGTCTGAGCAGGGCCACAGAGGCCCAGGCTGTGGGGACTGGCTGGCCTGGCCCCCACCCCTGCCGAGGACCTGCCCGAGCACCACCCCAGGGACAGGAGCCAGCTGCTCAGGGCCCTCCCTCCCCACCACCTCGGGGTCCTCAGACCGTGACCAGGGCAGCCGGGCCTTACCTTTCTTCTTCTCGACCTTCCGGTCCGGCGGGAACCCTTCCGACCGCTTCCGAGTTCGCTCTACCTTCACAGGCCTGCGGAGAGTCATGCCTCTCAAACGGGCGCCTCCCCATCATCCTCGAGACCACCCTGCCGCAGCCACCACATTCTCTCCGCTGAGGGCCGGGGCCCGCCAGGGGACCCACGTCTGCTGCGTAAGCAAACCTCTAGGAGGCCCTGGAGGCGGGGTCAAGGCCGCCGGGACCTGGCCAAGGGCAGGCACCCAAGGGGAACAAAGACGCCAGCCCTGCCTCTGGTTCCTGCGAGCAAACAACGTGACATCCCAGAATTCTTTGTTTTCACACCTGGCTGAGAGTTAGTATCTAGTTATGGGAAACTTAGCAAATGAGTTATTCAAAGGCGCTCCGAACTGACACGGATCAATGACAGAAGCCCACATCCTGGCCAGCAGTCCAGCTGCCCAGCTCCCCGTGGGCAGGGATACGGGCTGTCCCCCACCTCGGCGGGCCTCGGACTTAAAACATCTGGTCTGGGGGACGGTCTCCCTCTTGGCCCTGTGGACATCAGGGCCGTCCTGGGCACTGCGGAGGGTTGAACAGCATCCCTGGCCCCCACCTGCCCGATGCCAGGAGCTCCCCCAGTGTGACAGCCACAGATGTGGCCCGGTGTCGTCTGGGGGCAGCCCCGCCTGGGCGAGAGCCCTGGCCTAGGGAAAGGACCAGCCCTGGATCAGAGGCTCCTACACAACCTGATGGGGCCCCGAGAAACAGACACTTCAACTGGATCTGACTGAATTCGGAAGCCGGGCACCAGGACGGGTAGGGCCCAGGGAGGTAGGGGAGGCGGGGCAGAGTGGGGGACCTGGCCCGGGGCTTGTCGTCGGGCCGCCCTCGCTTCTCCTTCTGGCTGGCTCTCCTCACGGGCTCCGTGCTCTGCAACTTCTTAGCCGACTTCTTCGCCTGCGGCGGCCAGAGAAAGCAAGGCTGGAGCGGTGGCAGCAGGGGCTGGCCCCAGACACCAGCCCTGCCATCAGAGACGCGGCCCCTCCTGCCACCACCTCCGCGCTGCTGGGGGCTGGCGGACCGGGCAGGACGGACGGGAAGGACCCGCGTCCAGTCCATACCCAGGCAGCAGCTTCTCAGGCCCTGAAAGGAGCTGGGGGTGCTGGAGTCCAAGCCGCCATCCAGCCGAGGGGCAGCCCCGCCCCATCCCCCCGCCAAGGGGCTCGAAGCCGTGGCCACAATGCCTCCTGGGGCAGGGAACTCAGTCCCCTCTTTGTGACCAAAGGGAGTGCGACGGGGAGAAAACAGGGGTCGTCCTGCCTCCCCATCCCCCCTCCCGCCCCACATGGGGTCCTGGGCTTGGGCTAGAAGGTGACGGGCCTGGGAGGCAGACTCTGGTTCAGGCCGGACTGTGAACGTCAGGGGGCCGGGCAGCTGATGGGCTCAGGGGACCACACGGTAGCTGATGGTCACCACCGCCTCTGCCAGCCTCCTAACTGCCCCCTCACTCACCCTACAAGCTGCTCTGCCATAGTGGCCAGAGGACACCTGCGGACACCTGAGTCTCCACCTGCAGCCCTCCAGGATCCCCCTCCCTCAGAGAAGAAGCCTGAGTCCTCCCTGCGGCCACCAGGCCCCACACGACCTGCCCTGTCCCCTTCCCGCCCTCCCTCCTCCCTCTGTCCCCCTCGCTCCCTCTGCTCCAGCCACACTGGCCTCCTTGCTGTTCCTGTCACACACCAGACCTGGTCCTGCCCCAGGGCCTTTGCATGGGCTGTGCCTGCTGCCTGGGACGTCTTTCCTCCAGATCACTTCTCACTTCATTCAGATCCCTACTTCAATGGCACCTTCTCCTCTGAAGCCTTCAGGGCCACCCTACTTACAATGGAAGCCTGTCCCCTAACGCTTCAGTCTCCTTTGCTTTGCTCTCCTCCTGAGCACAGAACGCCCCGTGACCAGTCCTCCTGTCGTCCACTACCTGTCTCCCTTCCTCGGGGGCAGTCCCTCAGGGTGTCTGCTCCAGCCCCGGCTTGGCGCTCTCAGCGGGCAGACAGCAGGTGCCCCGTCCACGGCTGCACCGAGAGGCGGCCCTGGGCCCGAGCCTCCCCCGCGCGGCGTCGCCCCCCACCCGGAGTGACCCTCCCGGCCCGGGCCCCGGGGCCGCACCTCTCTGTCCAGCTCGGCCTCGGGCTCCGAGTCGGAGGAGGACTGAGGCCCCCGGCCCTGGCGGCCGCGCTTCCGCACGGGCTCGTCCTCGTCGCCGGGCGCGTCGCCGCTGCTGCCGCCGCTGCCCGCGGCCGGGGCCTCCCCGCGCTCGCGCTCGGGCCGCGCGCGCCGCCGCGCCTTCTCCTCCTGCTCCTGCTCGCGCAGCCGCCGCAGCTCCTCCTCCTGCGCGCGCCGCCGCCGCGCCTCCAGCTCGCGCCGCCGCGCCTCGTCCCGCCGCTTCCACTCGCTGATGCGGTCCACCTCGTCGCTGTCGCTGCGGGAGGGGCCGGTCAGAGGGGCCCGCGCGTGCCCGCGCCCGCGGCCACCCCGGCCCGGCACCCACCTGTCGCTGCTCGAGCTGCTCGGCGGCCGCTCCGGCTTCGGCTTGCGCCCGCGCGGCTTCGGGGGCGGCTTCTCGGCTGCGGGAGAGCAGGGTGGCCTCGTCCCGCGCCCGCCGCCCGGGGGCCCCCGCCGGCCCCGCCCCGCCCCCCTACCTGGCTTACGGCCCCGCGGCGGCTTCTTCACCGACACGTCCGAGTCCGAGTCGGAGGCGGAGGACGACGCGGAGGACGACGCAGACGCGGGCACGGCCGGCGGCTCCCCCTGCGGCGCGTCCGAGTCGGCTTTGGAGTCCGAGTCCGAGGCCGACGGCGCCTTCTGGGGGGCGGCGAGGGTGAGAGGAGGGCGGCCGGGCGCCCCCACCCACCGCCAGGCCGCCTCCCCCAGGCCTCCCGGGCACCCAAGCTCCGGACGGGAACCCCATCTGCGCCACCCAGGGGCCCCCCACCCCGGCTCTGCGCCCGCTCCCCTGCGCCCACGGCACACACTCACACATGCACATGCGTACACACCCCCACACACGCACAACACACACTCATCGGAACGCCACAGGCCACGATCATGCGCACACTCATACACACGTATATGCAGCACACATGTACGTGCACACACCACTCACACGTGCACTCGCACCACACACGCACAACACACTCATCCGAACACATGCCCGACCATGCACATGCATCTGTACACACGTGTACACGTGAGAACACATACACACACTTGCACACACGTGTGTGCACGCCACACACTACGCCACCCATGTACATGTGCACACACACACCACATACACTGTACACACCTGTGCATAACACAGCCTCCTACACACACACACCTCACACGCACGCTCATGCATCCACACACACGCTGATACACCCACAAAGACACGTAACACACATGCAAACACAGCACATGCAACACAGGCACACCACACACAACACAGCTGGACGTGAGCCCGCGCTCCCCGGCCCCCCACGTGCCCGGAGGGCCTCCCTCGGGCCTCTGCCAGCAGCCCGGGCTCCGGGCTGGCCCTAAACCCCCTCAGGGAGGCGCTCTGCACACACAGCACTCAGGGCAACACGGTGAGCCATGGTGAAGGCACAGGCGGAAGCTGGCGGCCCCTGCCTGACCCGCGTCCAAAAGGACCCGACTCCAGTTGTGGCCGCGGGCAGGTGACTGAGAAGGGAGGCTCCCGAGGCTGGCACGGGGACCCAGAGCCCCTGTACCTGTTTCTTCCGTCCTGCGAGGGGGCCCCGCCGTGGCGCCCGGACCACGGCTTTCTTCTCTGGGGTGAAGTCCTGCGCGGAGAGAAGGGAGCTGAGCGCAGGCTGCACGGGCTGGCCACCTCGGCTCCCACCTGCGCATCCCCCCACCTGCCCACCTGGTCGCTGGTCTTCTCTGACTCAGACGAGCTTTCCGAGTTCTCCTCGTCGGACGGGGACACGCTGCCTTGGTCCAGGTCGCTGGAGGCCTTTCGAGCTCGTTTTGAGACGGACATCTGGAAGGGGAGGAGCCCGAGCGAGCGATCAGCCACCAGGAAAGCCCGCGTACTCGGCAGGGCCGTCTCCCGCCTGAGCGCTCCCGGCTGGGGGACGAGCTGTGGTTCTGGAACCTTTGGGGGGGGGGGTGGCAGGGGGCCACCCCTTTGAGAATCTGATAAAACCCAGGGATCTGGAAGCTTGGAGACATGATGCTCAGTGACATGAGCCAGACACAGAAGGACACACACTGTATGGTCCACTCACAGGAGGTCCCCAGAGGAGCCACAGCCACAGAGACAGAAAGTGGATGGGGGGCCAGGGGCTGGGGGAGGGGTGGGAGTCAGTGTTTCATGGGGACACAGCTTCAGTTTGGGGAGATGGAAAGTTCTGGAGACGAATGGTGGGAGGGTTGCACAACAATGAGAAAGTACCTAGTGCCAATGATCTGTGCACTTAAAAATGGTTAAAATGATAAATTTCATGTTATGTATATTTTACTGCAATAAAGGAAAAAAAAAAGAAAAAGCCAAACCAGGGATCTTTTCCCCAGAAAGACACGTGGACACCTTTTGGTGGCTGCAAAACACTGTAAATGTGCGACAGACCATCGCTGTGCGTACCTTTCAGAGTGGTTAGTTGTATGTGAATTTCACCTCAATACGAAATTTAAAAACATACGTCCATACACGTGTCCACAACGTGAATTCAGTTTCAGGGCTTCATGGAGTCCGTGACGCCCACCCAAAGAAGCCGACTTAGGAATTTTCACAAAGGAAGAACAGAGAAAGCATGGAGAATGAGCTCTGGAAACAGACCCCTTCCCGGGGACAACCAGCTACTTCTTGCTGGGGCGTCTGCTCAGTGACAAAGCCCGTCTACCTCCATTCTGTCACCACTGAGACTTGGAGGTTCTCTTCACAACAGTTAACTGAGCAGCTCCCCACCCCGTGCCCCGTCCAAGGCCAAGGTGTGATGGGCTGAACTGTGTCGCCAAACCCTAGGCGCGCAGGATGTGGCTGCATTTGGAGAGGGGTCTTTGCAGAGGTGATTAGGGGAAAATGAGGTCATTGGGGTGGGTCCTGATCCAACAGGACTGCGTCCTTGTAAGAAGAGGAGATAAGGACGCAGACACGCACAGAGGGACAACCACCTGGGGACACAGGGAGGAGCCGGCATCCACATGCCACGCTGAGCGGCCTCGCAGGGTCCAGCCCTGCCGACACCTGGGTCGTGGCCTCCAGCCTCCAGCCCCGGGAGAATATACAGGTCTGTTGTGAAGCCCCCAGCCTGTGGTCCTCTGTTCCGGCTGCCCGAGTGAGCGACTTCGCTGAGTGACAAGCCAATGGGAGAGGAGGCTCCCACTGTCCTGTGACTTCCCGTCTAGGCAGGAGAGCCCACAGCGCTCACTGAACCCCGAGAGCAGAGGGAGTCCTGTGAAAGTAAGGGGGCCCCGTGGGGGAGACAGGATGCTTGAGGGGCGTCAGAGGGAGCCGCCGAAAAGCCTGCAGGACGACGGCGGGACAGATGGCGGAGGAGCTTCCCGGCTGAGGAGTCGGCGAGTACAAAGGCTCTGGGGTGGCAGGCAGCTTGGCGTTTTCAAAGACGTGAAAGGAGGCCGGAGTGGCTGGCGAGTGGTCAGGGACCCTGCACCCCGCCACCCTCATCACAGGGGCGGGCGGGACCCCAGCCTGGCGGCAGGGAGAGTAGTATGTGAGTTGGGGATCCTGTGTGTTCCTCTCATCCCCATGAGCAAGGGACTCCTAAGCCAGGCGCTCGGGGAACCCTCCAGAATTGCTGGACATTTCTGCCTCCCATGCACACTTGAGTTCCAACTCGAAGCAGTTCCAGGTTAAGCATTTCCAGCTGGGATGTGGCCTGGGCCGCAGACAAAAGGGCCGGAATCGCGAGGACTAAGATGACCCCACGCAGGACCCTCCCTCCTGATGTCCACACGCCGGGGTCGAAGGAGAGGCGTCAGGAGGGACCCTGAGGGCGAGATCCTGTGACCCCAGGACCAGGAGCGACCTGGCTGGTGGGTGGGCAGTGCCTGGCTGGACCTCCGACCACAAGATCTGGTGGCCGAGGTGTGTCAGAAAACCCTGATGAGAGGTCTTCTGTGGAGCCGTTAAGAAGAATAACTACAAAGACCAGGTCCGTGGGTCCACAGAAAAACACCAACAAAACAGTGTTCACTGGAGGGAGCATAAAGTGGGCCCCACAGGAAAACCACAGCCCCCTACAGACTGGGAAAGGAACAGCGAGGACGTGCTGGGTGGTGGGGCGCCAAGTGAAAAGGTTTTGAAAGTTTTTCCCTAGTGTGGTTAAAAAGTGTGATGACAACCTCTATTTAATGCCAAGTTGGCATACGGACCCATAAACAGTGGTTTCTGTCTCGGGGGTGGGATGGCGGGGGTTGTTTTCTACAGGTTTCTACTGAACTTCTCCAACAACTATACACAGAAATTACACGGGCTTTTAAAAAACAATGCCAACTATGTCATTAAAAGTTGGGGGAAAGGGGCCAGCCCCGTGGTGTGTGGTTAAGTCCAGCGTGCTCCGTTTCAGCAGCCTGGGTTCGTGGGTTTGGATCCCGGGCGCAGACCTACACCACTCGTCAGACATGCTGTGGTGGCGACCCACATACAAAAAATAGAAGATTGGCACAGATGTTAGCTCAGGGCAAATTTTCCTCAAGTGAAAACAGAGGAAGACTGGCAATGGATGTTAGCTCAGAGCGAATCTTCCTCACCAAAAAAAAAAAAAAAAAAAAAGTTGAGGGGAAAAAACTAAATGCTCAACAATCTTAATAATATCCACATCACAGACTACTTCTCAAACACTGAAAATTCCATCTTAAAAAATAGTCTTTAATGACAAGGAAATGCTCATATTAGGTGGAAAAACAGCAAGACACACACTGGATGTGTGATGGCCAATTCTGTACTTTACACACACCCCCGGGTGAGGCACATACGAGATGACAGAGAAATACATCAAGAGGTCAAGTCCTTGGTGCAGAGGACCCCTCGGATAATATGGGTATTTTCTGACTAGCTTCTTTACGCTTTTTGCATCTTCTAACTTATCTACAACGAGAATGGCTTACCATTATAATTGGAGCCACAAATATTATTTTTAAAAATAGTAAGAAGAATGCCTTACTCTAGTCACAAAAAAATGCTCCTAGAACCTGGTCCTTTCATTCTGCACCCAAATATTTGGTAGTCAAAGGGCAGAGGAGGAAAAAAGAGGCAGGAAAGAGAATCTATACATAAGAACCGAAGACATCTGTGCACACAGAAACCTGTGCCCGCCTGTTCACAGCAGCATGATTTATGACGGCCCAAAGAGGAAGCCAGCCCAGGGGCCATCAACAAATGCACACACACACGTCCCCCCACACTCTGGAATATTACACAGCTGTGAAAAGGAGTGACGCCCTGACAGAGCTGCACGTGGATGGACCTGAACACACGACGCTCAGGGAGAGAAGCAGACACAGAAGGACACATGGCGTGTGATCCCATTGACGTGAAACGTCCAGAACAGGCAGATCCACAGACAGAGAGCAGGCCCATGGGTGCCAGGGGCTGGGGGAGGTAACTGCTAATGGGAAGGGGGTTTCTGTTGGGGTGATGGAATGTTCTAGAACTAGTGGTAATGACTGCACAACTCTGTGAAGGTACTAAACTTCACTGAATTATATACTTTGAAGGGGTGAATTTTACGGCATGTGAATGGTATTTTAATTTCTAAAAGAAAGCATGATAAGAAAGAGCGGCAGGGCGGGAGAGTAGGCTGTGGGATGCGACCTCAGGGTGGGAGGGGGAAGGGCCAGGGCATCGCTGTCCCCCTACAGGCCAGATGCGCCCACCCCGCCCCTACCTTCAAGGCCGGCGCCTTCCGCTTGAGGCCGCTGTTGTCACTGCTCTTGTCTGAGTCCGAGTCGCTCTCCATCCTGTCGCTGGCGGCTGTGGCGGTCACGGCTGTAACGGCCATGACCCCCCGGTCCTCGTCGTCCTCGCTCCCACCGGCTGGGTCAGCTTCGGGGGCCTCACTGTCGGAGGAACTCACCGGCTGGGGGCGGAGGGGCAGAAACAGCATGTCACCACTAGGCTTGGGGGGGGGCTTTCCCAACCAGGATGGCGACCCAGAGGACAGCACCCACTGGCAGGGTCTCAAATGTCAGGGTCCAGCCTCCTCGCTTCCCAAATGGGGGAACTGAGGCACAGAAAGCCCCGAGAGCTGAGGCAGGAGGGTGTGACGGACACGTGTGGAGGGCGCCAGGATTCAAGGGCTGCCAGATTTAAGGTCAAATCTTGGGCAAGTGACTGAAGCCTCTCTGTGCCTCAGTTTCCACATCTGAGCCATGGGGATGGCACCATTTTGGCCTCAAAGGGCTGAGGTAAGGATGAGACAGAAGTGGTACGTGACATACTCAGGACGGGCCCAGAGCATGGCAAGAGGTCCGCCAGTGTTCGCTTCTGTAACTATTGTTGTGATTATTATGCGGGGGCCGCTGACCCAGGACTGGGCCTCCGGAAGAGCGTCAGCTTTCAGCAGGGCTGCTTCTGTTTTGCCCAAAATGCCCGCTCCGCAGAAATGGCCACAAGGACAGCCCCCACTTCTCCGGCGCCTCCTCCGTGCCAGGCACGTGCTGGCTCGTCTGTGAGCAGCGGCTGGCTGCTGGGCGGTGTGCGAGGCAGGTGGCGGGCACAGATGTAGGGGGTGTGGTCCCTGGCCCCGCGGAGCTCGCAGTCCAGCGGGAGAGACCGAACACAGCCATGTAAACAGATCAACATCCCAGTGTGGTGACGGCAGAAAGGAAACCACTGGTATGTGGCTGCGAAGTGTGGGAGTATTTCGCGGTGGGTGGTCGGCTGGGGGGGACCCTTGGAGGGCGTGACGTCTTAGCTGAGGAGCCATCCCAAGCATGTGGCAAAGTGGGGGCCAGACACATTCCAGAAAGCAGGAAGGGCATGAGGGAAGGTCCCTGGATGCAGGAGAGGTCGGTGTGGCCAGAGCAGAGTGAAGGAGAAGAAAACGGCAGAGGAAAGGATGGGGCATGGCCAGGGCCGGATCATGCAGAGTTATCGAGGACCTGGGGCATCAGGCAGATGGCACAATGACAGTCAGGCCACTGGGCTTTCTTGGGTCCCTTTGGGAACTTGTTCTGGATGCTGTATGTTTGTGGGAGGAAAATGGACACACCCCGGTCGTATCCAGCCCTCACTCACTCATCCAACTAACACGATGGAATACCTACTATGCGCTCGGCCCCGTGCTGGGGACTACAGACGGGTGAGAGAGGGTCTCTGCCCACGGGGGGCTCACAGTCTAATGGGGAGACAGACAAGTACACACAGTTACAACCAGGCACGAGACGGGGTGCCACTATGGCTCCCAAGGCAGTCAGCCCACCCGAGTCCGGGGAGAAACCTGACCTCATTATTTCATGAACTTCTTCTCTAAATAACTGATTTTTTTTTTTAAAAGAAAGAAAGAGACTGAGAGTTTTAAGAGCCACATTCTCTGGAGACAACCCAAATGTCCGTCTACTGATGGACAAACAAAACGTGGGAAAGTGCAGAATGGAATACTATTCAGCCGTGAAGAGGAGCGAGGCCCTGACACAGCTGCACATGGACAGACCTACACACACGACGCTCAGGGAGAGAAGCAGACACAGAAGGACACACGGCGTGTGATCCCATTGACGAGAAACGTCCAGAACAGGCAGATCCACAGACAGAGAGCGGGCTCGTGGTTGCCAGGGGCTGGGGAGGGGAGGATGGGAGTGACTGCTGATGGAAACAGGTTTCTTTGTGTGGTGACAGAATGTTCTGGAATTAGAGTGGTGATAGCTGCACAATATTGTGAATGTACTAAAAGCCACTGTAGTGTATCTTTAAAGTGGTTAAAATGGTGAATTTTGTTATGTGACTTTTACCCCAACTAAAATAAAAAGAATACTATTACCAAGAAAAAAAGCCCCTTCTCTTGGTGCGATTATAGTTAGGGCAATGGATGGGAATGGGGCATGCGCGGCAGCCAAGAAGAAAGCGAGGAGGACCCGAAGTGTACGAGATCCCATGAGAGGAGTCTCCCGGGGCACCCAGACGGGCACACGGAGTGAGATGGGAACGAGAAGCTACGAGAGGCGAAGTCTGTGCAGCCGCGTGACCACAGGAGGGAACAGGGCCCCAGACGGCCGGCCGGAGGCAGAGGCGAGCACACCATGTGGAAGGGTGTGGAAGAGCATGGCAGTGCGGCAGGAGCATGCGGGCGCCAGAGCTGGGCCCGGATGGCGACACAGGAGCCGGGAGCCCCGTGGAGGGAGCAGATGGGAGGGAACTGGGTCCAGCCGTTCCTCTGGCTCCATCGCACTTGTGTGCTTCCCGCCCTACCCCCCGAGCGGGTGGGAGCCCCCCAGCCTTCATGCACAAGCCCTAATGAACAGGCGAGAGAAAGGGCGACCAGGTGTCGACAGGACTCCCCACTCAGCACGAACACCTTCGTCTCCCTTGAGTCACTGTGACCAGGGGCCCTAAGGCACAGTGACAGGGCCGCGTCTGTGTAATGTGTGACAAGATTAAAACGTTAAGACTGAGGAGGTCAAGCCCCAAGCCTAAAGGCGGGAGAGAAAAGTCAGGCTATGACAGTGGGGTCGGGCCCCCTCTCCTCCAGGGCGCTGTTTCTCTTGGGAGCGTCCCTGCTGAGGAGAAGCGAGATGCCATTCCCCCTCCCCTCGGGGGCACAGTGGCGCGGAGGGGAAGCGACGGGACGGCTGGTGGGTGGCAGCCCAGCGGCGAGAGCCGGCGCTGGTTAAGGGCGACGCGCCAGACAGCGAGCTTATCGTCTATGTGCCGGGTGGGGGCTGCCATCCCCACGTGCAGATAAGAGGAGGCAGCGTGACAGCTCAGGACCACACAGCGACTAAGCCACAAAGCCGGACGCCAGCGTGTCTGCCCCGGCCTCTGCCTGGGCCACTGGACACAGCTACCGCCTATCAAAACCCCTCTGTGCTCCTGGCCAGCTCTTGACCGGCTGTGATCCGATTTGTGCCTCAACAGCCAGGTCAGGCGACCGGGATGAATGGGCAGGTTCCACAATGGGGGAAACTGAGTCTCCGGGGAGGTCAGTGACTGCCCCACACCGAGCTTGTGGATGAAGCCAGGACTCTGAGTCTCCTGGGGCCAGCCCAGGGGATCCACGTGCCTGCCAGCAAGGGCTGTGGGCCCCTGGGCCACATGGGGACGTCTGGGGGGCGGGAATGCCAGCCGCACGGAGAGGAGCCGGGGACAAAGGCAGAGAGCCGGCCCCCTCCAGCCTTCCCGAGGCCGGCTGAGTGACACTCCAGCACACCTTCCTCCCACTGCGGTGACGGATCGGGAAGGGCCTGCAGGGAAGCGAAGGGCAAAGCCAGCCGGCCTCTGCTTCCCCATTACCGCCGCCATCTCCCACCGAGCACAGACTGCGTGTCACCGTGCCACGTGCCGGATGCCCATCCGCTTCTGGATTCGCCCGAAAAGCCTGTGAGAAGCCGGTCCTGCCACGATCCTCTGTTGCAGGGGAGACCGAGGCTCAGAGAGGTGACCTCAACTCCCCAGGCGCACGGTGAGCAAGGGGGAGAGCTGGGACTCGAACCCAGGGCCGTGCGTCCACACAGCAGGGCTCCTAAGCCCAGACCCCTCCTCCAGGCACTGACCAGAAGGAAGAGATTTTTGGCGCGGGAGGTGGGAGGCCTGGGTTCAGCCCTGGCTCAGCCCCAACCAGCCTGAGCACCTTGGACAGGTGCCTCTTCCTCTGTCACGTGACGAGGCGCATTAGGTGGATCCTTCCAGGTCTATGGTTCTCAACCAGGGGGGACGTGTCCCCCGGGGCACACTTGGCAATGTCCAGAGACATGCTAGTTATCAATATGGGGGAGATGCTCCTGACTTCGTGGGGTGGGGGTCAAGGATGCTGCTTAACACCCCACAGGACGGCCCCCCGAGAATGATCCGGCCTCGAATGTTGAAAAGCCCAGTCTAGGTCACAGAGGCCTCAGCGTGCGCCCCTGTAAAATGGAAGAGACGCCACCTGCCCAGCCCACTCTCAGGCTTAGTGTGTACAGCTGGAACCACCTCCCACCTCCTGGAGTGGCAAGGGGACGTGGGGACAGGGCTGGCTGTACACCCTTGGGGAGAGCACCTGCTGAGTTAAGGCTGTCGCAAGGAATGAGGCCGTTCTCGGCGTGCTGACGTGGACCCGTCATCAAGATATGTGGTTGGAGGAATAAAGCAAAGGAGGGACTCCCATGCTTTAAAAAAGAAAGCTACCCGGGATTTCACAGGAACAAGGAATTCTGGAAGGACACAGAAGGAAACGGCAGTGGTGGCCGTCTGGGAAGGAAATCGAAACAGTGTCCGGGACGCAGGACTGACCGCACCGCGTGTGCCTGGGGCCTTTTCAGTTTTGGACCATGACTCTATTTCCACTCGAGAAGTCAAAATAAAGGACAAACTTGAAGGACCAAGAGATGGCTGAGGTCCCCCGGGGCGGCGCCTGCAACAGCCGCCTGCGGCCGGCTCCCTCGGAGGCATCGAGGACCGCGAGCGGGAAGACACACCTCGAGGGCGCAGGCCTCCGGCCTCCACTGGGAAACCCCCCTTCGAGGGGCCCAGGGAGCTGCGTTCCCAACCGCCTGCCGTGTGGAGGGGCGGCCAGGTTAGAGAACCGAAGGGCAGCGAGCAGCTCTAGCTAATAGCCATCCTCACCTTGGGGGGCTGTCAGGGGCGGGTATAGGGTCAAGGCCGCACCGTTTCCAAGTTCCATTCCTCCAGGGCAGGCACCTGTGTGCTACTTGGCAAGCTGGGGGTGTATGGCAAATATTAAACGTCGCCATGACTCACCGGGAGGGCACATGCTTAGGACGTAACCAAACAAAGCTGGAGCTGGGGCCAGAAAAGGATCTCGGAAACTCAGCCACCTTAGAGACCTTCCGATCTGTTTACCCAAGTCACGGCCACGCAAGCCCGCGGAGAGGCGGCGGGCACCACACCAGGGGGACCCATCACGGAGGGCGACCGGCACCGACGTGCGCTCACCGGGGCCCGGCCCCTCCAGCGGGCCCACCAAACGCCTGGTGCTCCAGAGCCATCTGCAGAGCGAACCCCGGATTCTGGACTTCGAGCTCCCGGGAGGGAAGGACTGTGTCTGAGTCCTTTCGGATTCCTGGTCCCTAGTACAAGCATGTGGCAGGTGGCGACACAGGAGTGTGTGCCGGACCCACGGTGGCCTCAGCTGCAGGAGAGGCACACCCAGACCCTCAGGAGACCCCGCGTTCTCAGGCGGTGCCCATACCACGGAGCTGCTCAATCCTTTGCTCACGAGAACGAGACCCTGTCCGATGCACGAGAACCAGACCCTCTCCGATGCCTGCCCCCTGCCCAGACCGTGCAGGGTCCTTTCTGTCCCTAACAGTCAAGCTCTGCCCCCGCAGTCAGCCCCATTGGCCCCCAGCCGCCCTCGAGCCCACCCCGCCCCTCCTGAGGGCAGGCTAGCCCGCCCCGCACGGCTCCCACAGGAACCCCCAAAGCGGTGGGCACAAGCAGCGCGGAGAGCCCGACCCGCCTCCCCACATCTGCCCTGCACCCCAAAATACCCGATTGAGGAACCCCTCTGCCACCCTCCAGCGGCCCTCCACGGCTGGATTCTTCACGAATTCAGCTTCCACTTTTCTCCACGCCTTCCTTTCCCTGAAGCTTTCTAGACACCGACTTGCCACTGAGGTGTCATCTCTGTCCCCCTTGCATTTTTTTCCACCTGAGCAAGAACTCTCACATCTACGAACTGTGGCTTTTTTTTGAGTCTGAAACCTGGGGGGAGGCAGAGGGTGTTAACGGACGAAAAAAATGTTTTTCCTTAAGAAAGCGAAAGTTTCTGTAAGAGCTATAACAACACTTCTAAATGCAGGCTAACCCTAAAGCGGGGGTCTCACCGAGGGGTTCCTACACCCCTCTGCCCTTCCCAGAGGACACGGGGGCATGTCTGCGGGTATGTGTGGGTGTCACACCTGGGGGTCTCCTGGCATCGAGTGGGTGGGGCCAGGGATGCTGCTCGACCCCCCAAAGCACCCAGGATGGCCCCCCAGAGAGTGACGCGGCCCCCACTGGGCCCCAGAGCGCCGAGGCCCGGCCTGACGCGGGCTCTGCGTCCGGGAACTCACCAGAGGAGCGCTGTAGCTGGCGTGGGGATTGTTCTGGATCTCCCACAGTCCTTCATTGAAGCCTTTCCTCTTGTTGGGCTTGCCGTATTTGTCTTTACATTTGTCGTAGGGAAACAGGTCCTTGGGGCCCAGGAAGGCTCTGGAGAAAGGAACCACGGGGCCGGTCCCAGGTGAGCCGGGCCAGCCCGGGAGGCACCGGGTTGGGGGGAAACCGCGCCCCCGCTGGGAAGACTTACGTTTCGTGTGTACCGAAGAAGAAGATGGGGTACTTGTTGGGCGGGGGCTTCACGGCTCCGTCGGCGATGTCATCGATCTGCAGGGAGAGGCGGGTCAGGGGGGGGCGGGGGGGGGGGGGGGCCGGGGGCTTCACCCACTGACGCAGAAATCAGCCAGGTTACTTGCAGGGAAGCACGTGGGGAAGAGGGGAGCCCTCAACCTAGGGAGATGCATCACTTGCCAGTCAAGCACCTGCATTCTTCTCTGCACCCCACCCCTCTTGCACACCTGTCCCCTCCCCCACACTGCTCTGTCGCCAAAGGAGGGGCTTCACCTGAGCAAAGCCAAATATGGTCCTCTGGGCAGCCAAGGGGCGGGGCCGAGCTCAGCTTCTAGGAACTCCCAGGACCCTCCCACGGACCCCCTCCCGCAAAGAGGCGATGGCTGGCGGGTCTCGCAGAGCCCGCAGCTGGCAGCTCCAAAGATGCAGAGGGTGGCGGGTGGGCTGCAGGAGCCAGGCCCTGAGCATCCAGGAAGTCCCACCCTCTCCCGACAGGCCCATGGGCTCCGGCAGCTGTCAGTCACCTCCCCACAGGAGGCCAGCAGCCCCTCCACTTCCAATCAGGTGCTTGGAAATGTTCCGGGCTCGGAGAGCTGGCTGGAGGGGGGGCGGAGGAGAGGGTGAAGCTGGGACTCCGGGAAGAAAGGAAGTGCCCGTAAAGTTTCCTCGCTCCCGTGTCCCCCAAGAAATTAGCACGAGCCAATCAGGTTAGAGCGGGTTCCCTGGACCCCATTAATTCCTTTCTATTCTCTTCAACGCCTGGAGGGCTCCTGGCATCCTCCCGCCGCCCCCCACCAGCTTCCTTCCTTGGTTCTCCTAAAGTCCTCGGGCCGCGCTGTGGGCCTCAGGCATCCAGCCTAAGCATCCTGCTCCCGCCAGAAGCATCCCCAACTCCATCACTCTGTGGACCAGCCCCGCCAGCGTTCCAGGCACCGCTTCTGCTCCAGCCTCACCCAGGACCTGCCTCGGAGCATGAGGCCCAGACATCCTAGCCATTCCGCTCCGGGAGCAGCCCTGGCCTGCCCAGTGGGTGGTCCCCGAGCCCCAGCCTGGCATCCGGTGGGAGCCTCTCCCACCAAACCCCCAGCTCTGTGATGCCCTTCGTTCTATTGAAGCCCCATCTTCCACTGTCCCCTCCTGCTGCCTCGGCCTCCCGCCCCCACCCCCCTAAATTCCTTCAGTCCCACCATGCATATTCCACCAACCTCAGCCCTGGGTGACTTCAGCCCTAAGACCTGGGAGGACAATAACCTCCGGGTCCCTCCTCCACACTGCCCTGCCCTGGACACTGCCTGGATCTCCGCTCTCTGCAGACCTGGGACTCCCAGGCTCACGATGCCCTCCAGACCCGGACCCCTCGGACCATCTGGGTCCTCTGGATCCCAGCTTCCTCCAAAGGGGAACCCCAAAGTCGCCTTACCCAGCCCCCTCCCTTAGATGCTCTCTCCGTGGGGCGTGAGCCCCTGCGGTGTGGCGCTGATCTCGGATTCAAGCTGGACAGAACAGTACCCCACCCCAAGCCTCCCTCCACCAGGGTCTGGGGGGGGGTTGCGGTGGGGGTCTTCACAGGGCTCCAGTCCCCAGGGTCCCCCAAACAAGTCTTATGCCAACCCCTGGTCCCTGAAGCCCCGCATGTTCAGCTCCAGAGACCTCGTGAACAAAGCCCCCAGCCCCATTTCCAGCCCTGGCCTCTCCCAGCCCCCTCAGCCTTGACCCTCAACCCCCCTCCCTTACTGCACCCCTCACTCCTAGCCCCCCTTCACACGTGAGTCTCTGCCCCCAGCCCCTCAGAATGTGGCTTCTCCTGGCCCCCCAGTAAAGCCCTTCAGGTTGGAGCACCCCCCTCCCATTAGTTTCACGGTCCCCTCAAATCCCGCCCCTCAGCTCCCCTCAAACCCACCGACCTCTCTCCAACTTGAACCCTGGTCTCTCAGGCCGCAGGTCCCGCGAACCCCATCTCTCGGCCCTTGAATCCCCGTGCGGGTACCCCAGTCCCAGGACCCCCAGACCTCCAGGCATGCGGGTCCCCCAGGTCCTGGACTCCCCAGACCCAGAAGGGCGGGTCCCCCAGGCCCTGGTCCCCCCAGACCCCCGAAGGGCGAGTCCCCCAGGCCCTGGTCCCCCCTGACCCCCGGAGGGCGGGTCCCCGAGGCCCTGGTCCCCCCAGAGTCCTGGAGGGCGGGTCTCTCAGGCCCTGGTCCCCCCAGACCCTCGGAGCGCGGGCCCCTCAGGCCCTGATCCCCGCAGACCCCCAGAGCGCGGGCCCCTCAGACCCTGGTCCCCCCAGACCCCCGGAGCTCGGGGCCCTCAGGCCCTGGTCCCCCCAGACCCCCGGAGAGCGGGCCCCTCAGGCCCTAGTCCCCGCAGACCCCCAGAGAGCGGGCCCCTCAGGCCCTGGTCCCCCGAGACCCCGGGAGCTCGGGCCCCTCAGGCCCTGGTCCCCCCAGACCCCCGGGGTGCGGGCCCCTCAGGCCCGAGGCCCGCACTGTCCCACCCCCCCACGGCCTGGCCCATCTCCCGCGCGGCCTCACCCGGGCCGGCCAGTGCGGGTAGCCCTTCATCTTGGCGAACACCAAGTCCCCGGGTTTGAAGGCGTGCGGCATGCTGGCGGCGGGAGGCCCAGGCCGCGGGAAGCTGCGGCGGCAGCAACGGCGGCAGCGGGAGGCGAAGCCGGGGGCGGGAGCGGGGCGCCGAGGGGGCGGGGGCGGCGGCTCGGGTAGCGGGCCGGAGCGCGCTTATTGGGCTGGGCGCCACCGGAAGTCCCGCCCTCCAGCCGTCATGGGCGGGCGACGCCGTCGCTCAGGGCCACGTGCGGGGATAGAGGAGCGCGGGGACCAATGAGAAGAGGGGTTGGAGCAGAGCAAGTTAACGGGATTGGATAACGGATACAGCCAAGGGGCGTGACCCAGGGGCCTAATGGGAGGGGGCGGAGGTTATGGGAGGTGAAAGGGAAAAGTGGGAGGAGGGAAACTCCTCTCAGGGAGTGAAGAGGAAGGTAGCCAGGCTCCTCGGGGGCGGGGCTTAGGTAGGGGGCGGCCCATGGGCCGCCACAGGAGGAGGGGCTTTAGGTAGGAGGCAGGCCATTGGATACCACAGGAAAGAAGGCCCAATCAATGTAGGGGGCGGGTATTGATAGACCGCTCCCCAGAGGAGGGACTTGTATAGAGCTGCAGGCCATTGGATACCACGAGGCGTTCCTCAAGATAGCGAGCGGGCATTGGCTACCACAGGAGGCGGGGCTTAAGCAACTGTCCGCCATTGGCTATCGCAAGAGGAGAGGTTGAACTCAAAATAGGATGCGCCATTGCCTGCCCAAGGGGGCGGGGCTTAGGCAAAGGGGCGGGGCAAGAGGGGTGGGTCTTAGGACAAACAGCCCCAAAATACAAAGGAGTGCTGTTTCTTCTCTCACGGAAAGTGCATTGAGTACCATGTGCCAGAGCCACGACGTATCCAATATACATGTTAATTTAGTCAAGGAAAATGTATTGAGCACTGCGTGGCCAAGTCACTTAATGCCTCTGTGCCTCAGTCTCCCTTCCTGTAAAATGGGACTCGTGATGGCTCGGATCTTAGAGGCGCGTGGGGATTAAATGACTTTCCTACCGGTCGAACCTGTGGCCGCCAATAGGAAATACCGGGAGCGCTGCATGCTGTTCCCAGGCTCTTGAAGAACTCAATGTCTAGCTGGGCAAAGAAATGTTAATTTTTTTCGTAAATTAGGACCCGCGTTGGGAACTCAGAGTGAAGGAGCTAGAGGGCTTAAGAAAAAGGCTGAGTGATGGGGGAGCCTTCGTCCATCCTGGGGGACCGGGAGGGCTTCCTGGAGGAGGCGGCTTAGCCAGAGACTTGAAAGATGAATGGAAATCGGCCGATATAGTGAGATGGGCGCTGGAAGGGCGTTTGGGGCAGAGGGATTAGCAAAAGCAGAAGTCAGAGTTTGGGATGACTGAGTCACTGGGAGGAGGCAGGGAGGGAGGAAAGGAGGGAGGGGTCTGCTGAGGGTCCATCATGGTGCCTTGCGAACCTCAGGGAGACGTCTGGGTTTTATTTCAACTTCTTGGGAAAGCTTTCTTGGCGAGATTTCATCCCAGGGTGCAAAGATAATACTTTGGTCTCAAGAAACATCCTTATGTATGTGCAATATATCTCCAAAAAGACTTTCTTCTACAAAATTAAACCTAGACATGCCACATGACCCAGCAATTCTGTCCTTAGGTATCAACCCGAGAGAAAGGAAGTCAAACATCCGCACGAGAACCTGGACACCAATAGTCTCAGCAGCATTATTGGTAACAGTCAAAAAGGGGACATAACCTAAGTGTCCATCAACAGGAAGATGGCTTACCCGAATGTGGTCTGTCCTAATTCTGAATACTATTCGGCAATAAAAAGAGACAAAGCGCTGATACACGTGACGACAGGGATTAATTAACCACAAAAACATTATACTCAGTGCAAAAAGCCAGACTAAAGGTCACATAGCTTATGATTCCAGCATCATATGACATTTCATGGAAAGTCCAAAAAAGGCAGATCTTTCAAGACAGACTGGATCAGTATTTGCCTTGAGCTGGGGCTAGGGGTCCAGAGTAAGTGTGAAGGAATGTGAGGTTTCTTTTTAGGGTGATGGAAATATTCTAAAATTGGATCGTGGGGATGGATGTAGGACTCTGTAAATATACAGTAAAATGCCTTGAATTGCGCACAAAACAGGTGAATTTTAGGGTGTGTAAATTATATATCAATAAAGCTGTTTTTAGGGGCCAGCCCTGTGGCCGAGTGGTCAAGTTCACGCGCTCCCTTTCGGTGGCCCAGGGTTTCGCGGGTTCGGATCCTGGGTGCGGACCTGGCGCCGCTCATTGGGCCACGCTGAGGCGGCGTCCCACATGCCACAACCAGAAGGACTTAGAGCCAGAATATACAACTATGTACTGGGGGGCTTTGGGGAGAAGAAGAAAAAAAGAAGATTGGCAACAGATGTTGGCTCAGATGCCAATCTTTCAAAAAAAATAATTTTTTAAAAAGCTGTTTTTAAAAAACCTCCCTTAGGCTGCTATGGGGATAAGGGCTTTAGGTAGAGCTGTCAGATAAAATTCAGGATACCCAGTTAAATCTGAATTGCAGAAACACAGCAAATACTTTTTTAATATAAGCATGTCCCATGCAATATTTGTAATATACTATACTGAAAAATTATTTGTTACGCATCCTACAACATGGATGAACCTTGAAGACATTGTGCTCAGTGAAATAAGCCAGACACAGAGGACAAATACTGTCTGATTCCACTCACAGGAGGTCCCTAGGGGAGTCACATCCACAGAAACAGAAAGTAGATGATGGGGGCCAGGGGCTGGGGGAGGGGTGGGGAGTCAGTGGGTTTTGTTTTTTTTTTTTGAGGAAGATTAGCCCTGAGCTAACATCTGCCACCAATCCTCCTCTTTTTGCTGAGGAAGACTGGCCCTGAGCTCACATCCGTGCCCTTCTTCCTCTACTTTATATGTGGCATGCCTCCACAGCATGGCTTGCCAAGCGGTGCCATATCCACTCCCCGGATCCGAACCCGCGAACCCCGGGCCGCCGAGAAGTGGAACATGTGAACTTAACCACTGCGCCACCAGGCTGGCCCCTTTTGGGTTGTTTTTTATTGAGACCATACTGGTTTACAACATGGTGAAATTTCAGGTGTACGTCATTACACGTCATTTTCTGCATAGCCTACAGCGTGCCCACCACCGACAGTCCAGCTCCCATCTGTCACCATACACGTCTCCTGTGCCCAATCCCCACCCCCGTCCCCTCTGGTAACCGCATGTGAGTGAAATGATACAGCGTTTGTCTTTCTCTGTCTGGCTTATTTCGCTTAACGTTAATAACTTCAGGTCCATCCATGTTGCAAATGAAACGCTTTTGTCTTTTTTATGGCTGAGTAGTATTCCATTGTGATATATACACCACATCTTTATCCAATCACCAGTCGATGGGCACTTGGGTTGCTTCCACGTCTTGGCTGCAATGAGCGTAGGGGTGCATAAATCTTTTTGAATTGTTGCTTTCATGTTCTTTGGATGAATACCCAGTAGTGGGATAGCTGGGTCATGTGATAGTTCCATTTTTAGTTTTTCTGGCAAATCACCATACTGTTTTGCATAGTGGCTGCACCAGTTTGCACTCCCACCAGCAGTGGATGAGGGTTCCCTTTTCTCCACACCCTCTCCAACACGTTGTTATTTCTTGAAGAGTTAGTGTTTCATGGGGACAGAGTTTCAGTCTGGGCACATGGAAGTTTCTGGAGATGGTTCCACCAAAAGGTGAATATACTTAATCCCACTAAACTGTACACTTAAAAATGATTAAAATGGTGAATTTTATGTTATAGATATTTTACCACAGTTAAAAAAATTAATAACAGAAATCATCAGTAAAAAATAGCTGACATATTTCTTTAAAAATGATTAAAATTGTAAATTTAATGTTATACACATAACATTAAAGTATTTGTTATTTATCTGAAATTCAAGCCTAACTGTGCATCCTGTATTTTTATTTGGTACATCTGGTCACCCTCGCATAGGGGCGGAAGTCACACAGTGAATGAGGAAGATGGTGCAGAGGGACCCAAACTAGGCCAGGGTACAGATGGGGAGACTGAGGCCCGGAGAGGGGCATGCCTTACCTGTGGTCATACACTGAGTCCAGGAGTTAGCATGCTGCTTGTGTAGGCCCCTACCTCCAAAGCATGCCCCCGACTTTTTTTTTTTTTTTTGGTGAGGAAGATTGGCCCTGAGCTAACACCTGTACCAATCTTCCTCCATTTTGTATGTAGGATGCCACTGCAGCATGGCTTGCTGAGCAGTGTGTAGGTCTGCATTGGGGATGCAACCTGCAAACCCCAGCCGCCGAGGTGGAGCCCATGCACTTAACCACTATGCCGCTGGATGTGCCCCTCCAGAGTTATTCAGTGCACACTTCTCCCCCAGACCCTGAGCCCGTGCAGAAATCCAGCCTGCCACCGACTTCCTGCCCAGATCTGGCTGAGCTATGTCATGCAACTGGAAACAGATCAGGCTGTGAAGGAAGCTGGGGGCAGGGTTCTCCGAGAGAATCTGTGCACTTACCGGGCTGGGATAATGAACATTTATCGACCAGGGCACGTTACACAATAGGCGTTTAACATGGATAATTCCATTCCCATGTCAGTTGTTATTTTTCATCCTTGCTTTGGGGATGGGGAAACTGAGGCAGAGGTTCAGCACCGGGCGTTGGAACCCCGAAGTGTCAGAGTCCGTTTGCCCCAGCGCTTCCCCCAACCTGAGCCGCAAGGATAACTTATGCAAATTTATTCTTACCGTTCAGGAGGTCAGAAGCCTGAAATGGGTCTCATTGGGCTAAAATCCAGGTGTGGGCAGAATTGCACCCCAGGAGGCTGCAGGGGAGAATTCATTTCCTTGCCTTCTCCAGCTTCTAGAAGCCACCCGCATTGCTTGGCTCTATAATCTGGGGTCATCTCCCCATCTCAAGATCCTTAATTTAATCCCACCTTCAAAGTTTCATTTGTCACAAATGTTGCCACCTTCACAGGGTCTCAGGGTCAGGACGTGGTCATCTTCAGGGGGCACTATTCTGCTGGCCACAGGGATTAAGAGGATGGGCCCCATTAGGTTGAAGTCATAGGTCTGCTTCTTATAAGCTAGGTGACCTTAGGCAAGTGACTTTATTTCTTTGGGCCTCAGTTTCCTCATCTGTAAGATGGGAGTGACAACAGCGCTTGATTTATGAACAGAGCCGCCGTGAAGATTACATATAGAATACGGACCAAGCCCTCAGCAAAGTGCCTCCCATCTAGTCAGTGGTGAGTAAATATTACCAATGATTATTATAAGAGGGAGGGGCTTCGGGACCTCAGAGTAGACTCCATGCAGTGTAAGGAAGGTAGTCAGGGAGGGCTTCCTGGAGGAAGAGGATTGAGTTAGACAGATCAAGGAGAGATCTCTTCCAGCCGAGGAGACTGCCTTGGCAAAGTCCTGGAGGTGAGCTGTGAGTAGCTCCAGGTACCTGAGGCAGAGAAGGAAAAATGAGTGGTGACAAGAGATGAGGTTTCTGAGACCCCCATGAACGTCAGGATGTTGAACGCCAGGCTCAGCATCCTTTTAGGACTTGCCTCTCAGGGAAGGGAGGTGGGTCTCTGCCATTGCCTGGCTTTGCGACGTTGGGCCATCTCTTCACGTTTATTTGAGGTTATAAGGAATATGATCCTTTATTTCACAGCGCTAAACTGTAATTTTCAATATTTCCAATTTTTAGAAAAGATAAAAAGGGCAGCACAAGGAACACGGTATGTTCTATTATTTAGCTACTGCTGCATAACAAATCCCCCCAAAACTTAGTCACTTAAAACAACAAATATTTGTTATGTTAACTTGAAAAGCCTCCAAATGTGTTTATTCAGGAATAGCCAAAAAAAAATTGCAATTTGGGACGTTCTGGCTATGGTAAACCATAGGCAAATACAACAAAGGAGGGAGCTGCTTTTATAGAGAAAAAAGGGAAGTGGGAGGGGCTATCCTAAAGCAAGTCCATTGGAGGAAAGTAATGGTTCAGGGTGGCAACAGCTTCTCATTGGCTGAGCTGCAGCATTTCTCATTGGCTGAGCTGTGGAGGCTTCTCATTGGCTGAGCTGTGGAGGCTTCTCATTGGCTGAGCTGTGGCATTTCTCATTGGCCGGGCTGTTGCCGGGTGGAGAGAGAAATCTCCCTTCAGTGGGAAAGTCTTTCACTTCCTGTCCAAGATGCAAGCTTTTGTCTCTTCCTGTTTGGTGCAATGGACGATGTGTGATAGGGCATGAGAGCTCCCCCTACAGGCCTTCCCCACTCTGATTTAGTTCAGGTTTCTCTTATGAGTTTCCACAGTTATCCCATGCAGATTCTGAGGGTCAGGGATCTGGATGGTTGTGGCCCAGGGTCTCTCATGAGGCTGCAGCCAAGACATCAGCCAGGGCTCCATCCTCTGAAAGCTCCAGCAGGGGTGGCTCCCTCACATGGCTGTTGGTGGAGGCCTCAGCTCGTCACCACCAGCTTGTCACCACCAGCTGTGGGCCTCTCCACAGGACTGCTTCAGCATCCTCACAATGTGGCAGCTGGCTTCCCCCCAGAGCAAGGGATCCAAGAGAAAGAGAAGGAGGAAGATGCAGTGCCTTTCATGATCTGAATCAAAATCACATACTATTGCTTCCGCCTTATTCTATTTGTTAAAAGTGAGTCCCTGGGGCTGGCCCGGTGGCACAGTGGTTAAGTTTGCACGTTCCACTTCAGTGGCCCGGGGTTCACCGGTTCGGATCCCGGGTGCAGACATGGCACCGCTTGGCATGCCATGCTGTGATAGGCGTCCCACGTAGAAAGTAAAGGAAGATGGGCATGGATGTTAGCTCAGGGCCAGTCTTCCTCAGCAAAAAGAGTAGGATTGGCAGCAGATATTAGCTCAGGGCTAATCTTCCTCAAAAAAAAAAAAAAAAAGTGAGTCCCTAAGAGCAGACCACACTCACAGGGAGGGGAATTCAACTCCACCTTCAGAAGGGAAGAGTGTCAAAGAATTTATGGACAAATTTTTAAACCACCACAACCCTACACCTATATTTGACAATTATTAACATTTTTCCATATGTACTTTATTTATATACGTGTGTGAATATTTGTAGGTATTTGTTTATAAATACTTAAAAGTAAGTTTCATAAATCTTGACACTTCACTCCTAAATACTTCAGCATTTCCTAAGAATAAGGACGTTTTATTATATAAGCATGATATCTTTATCACCCCCCAAATTCATACTTATCCCATGATAGTATTTAATATCCTGTCCATTTTCAATTTTCTTTTTTAAGAAATGTTTTTAATTTAAAATTTTTAAAAATTAACAAAAACTGTTTTAAGAGATTTTTTTGCAGCTTTTTTTTTGAATCAGGATCGAATGAAAGTTCATGCACTGCCTATAAAAGTTGTATTTCTCTAATTCCTTTTAATTAGAATCTTGTTTATTTTTCACAATTTTAACTTCCGGGAGCAACCAGCCCAGCTGGCTTAGAAAATGTCTCACATTCAGGATTCATCTGTTTCGTCACGATGCTGTTTCATTTGTTTCTCCATCCTTTGCAGTTTTTCTAGTTAGGCCTAGATGGTTAATTCAATTGTCTTGTATTTTTAAATATTATTTTATATTGTGAAAGTCATAAAGCCCCAGTACGGAAAATTGGGAAGCTAGGAACTAAGGGAGAAAAATCCTCTATAATCCCCCAACCCAAATAACCAACGTTAGAACTTTGTTCTTCTTCCCCGCCTTGTTTTTCCATCGCAGGCTTTCTACACACTGTAAACCAGCGGGCAGACAGCATGGTCCATGGCATTTTTACTCAATGCTCTAGCATGGCACACCACCTCCAAAATGGACCCCGGTGGTCTCCCCTCCTGGTATTCACATCGCTGTGGAGTTCCCTCCCGCACTGTAGCAGAGTTGGTCTGTGGGACCCAAAGCAAATGGCAGAAATGATGGCACGGCAAGTCTGACATTAGGTTATAAAAAGGCTGCGGCTTTCTTCTTGTCCTCTCTCTCTCTCTGTCTCTCACCCATAGACACCCACACATCCCTCAGTTTGGAGGAATCTGACTGCCACATTGTGAGGACACTCAAGCAGTCTAGAGAAGGGTCCCTATAGGGAGGACGTGAGGCCTCTGGCAACAGCCAGAAAGAAATCGAGGCCAGTGAACAACCATTTCAGTGAGCTCAGAAGCAGACCTTCCTCAGTCGAGCCTCCAGATGAGACCGTGGCCCCAGCCAACAGCTTGACTGCAACATCATGAGAGCCGGGAGCCAGAACCACCCAGCTCAGCCCCTCCTGATGCCTCATGCCCAGAAGTGATGAGATGCTGTTTGTAACTTTAAGCTGCCCAATTTGGAGATAATTTGTTATGCAGTAATTACCAACTAATACACCTCCTCAAGGATTTTTTCCCCTTGCTCCTATTTAGTTCCCGTGACCACACTGCCTTGTGGCTACAGAATATTCCCTACAGGGGATGATCAGATCACACGTCACTGGCTCTTAGTGCAGAGTCTATCTAGTCTCCCCTTCACTCACCCTGCTCCAGGCACATTGTTCTGTGGGTCAGCTACTACCTCAGGGCCTTTGCCTATGCTGTTCCCTCTGCCTGCAATGCTGTTGTCCCACATACCCCCGTGGATCGGTCCCTCATCTTCTTCAAAAGTCTCTATTCAAATGTGAGACACGACTAGCCTGTCTAAGAGAGAATTCCCATCAATCCTAGTAAAGCAGGATTCCCTCCTCCGACTTTATTTTTTCTTCACGGTAGTTCTCGCCACCTGCCATTAAGCATTTGTTTAATAGCTACGTCCTGTCAACTTAAAAAGCAAATCTGCCTGTTATTTTATGTCCAAATGAGTTTATTTGGGAATAACCAAAAGAATTGCAATTTGGGATGTGCGTGCTATGGCAAACCACAGGAAAATCTCGCAAAGGAAGAAGGGGAGCTGCCTTTACAGAGGAAAGGGGGCGTGGGGAGAGGCGGTTCTAAAGGAAAATCGACTGGGAGAAAATAACAGTTCAGGGCAGTGGCTCCTTCTCATTGGCTGAGCTGTGGCGTCTCATTGGCTGGGCTGTTGCTGGGGCGGAGAGAAAGCTCCCTTTGGTGGGAAAGTAGTTTCACTTAGCTGGGAGATGACGTCACTTCCTGTTTGGTGTAATTGACGATGTATGCTAGTGGCTGAGAGCTCCCCATACAGGCCCTCGGGACTTCAATTTAGTGGTTTCTTTTCTTTTTTTTTTCGGTATAGCAAATTTAATTTTTTTAAGGTCTCTTTTATTAATTTCCATAGTCCCTATCTGACTTTGAGCGTCTGCCATGAGTCTACACATCCAGATGGCCCGACACATACAGATGCTCATAGACTGGGCACTCTATTGCAGGGAGAAAATGCAGCCATGACAATTCCTACCTAAGTGCGTGTGTGCGCGTGTGTGTATTTTTTGTTGGAGAATTTCACAACACATCTCACCCATAAACACGTCAGAATGCATCTCTAACTGATAAAAACAAATTTAAACATAACTTCCCTGCCGTTATCAAGCCTAACAAATTGAACAAGAGCTCCTTCGTGTCATCTAATGCCCAGACGCAGTCAGATTTCCCTGGTGTTCTCAAAAATGTCCTTTTCCTGTGCTTGACCCCCTTATTTGATGCTGCAAACTGCCCCCACCCTGTGCTCCCCTATTCCTGTTTTCCACTTTGTCTCCATAGCGCTTAACACCTATCATAGATTTTATTTATCATATTGTCTGTCTTTCCTCCCCATCCACCTAAAAACAAAAAAATCAGGAGGTTTGCAAGGTTAGGGAATTTCCTCTGCTTTCTTCACTGCTGGTACAGAGCGGACTATCCTGAAATATTAAAGGAGTAAATCATGATAACGCCTGCCATTGATCGAGAGCTTTCCAACTGCACCATCATCCCTACCATCCTTTGAGGCGGGTGCTATTCTCATCCCCGTTTCACGGATGGGAAACTGAAGCTCAGGAAGGTTAAAGTTTGGGTTGCACCGGATTCTTCCTTAAATCCCGTCAGCGCCCTCAGGACAATCTTCGATCTCCTTAATTTAAGCCCCTTGGGGATTCGCCATCGTGGGTCCCCAAGCCCTAGCTGGGTGCATCCTCTCCCACTGGGGCTGACCACGGGGCTGGGTTGTGCGGGGCTTGAATGATTCCACATTGAATTGGCACCTGATCACGTAAGCCCTGGGGAGCCAGGGAAGGTTCTTGAGCTGGGAAAAGGACAGGGCCAGCGCTTCTTCCCTGAGCTTAGTCGCCGCGCCCTCCCTCGCCCTCTCGCCCTGGGGAACCCGGTGGAAAGCGCGCGGGCACAGCCTCCAGCGAGAAGCGCGCTCGTCGCCCCTGGCAACGGAGTCCGGAAGAACCACCGAGTCGCAGCCCGAGAATGCAGAGCGGTCGCCGCGGGCCAGCGAGGCGCGGAGAGCTAGAGAGGCGCGCCCGGCCGATTGTCACGTGGGCAGCCGCGCCAAGGCGGGACTTCCGGCAGTGCGGTATTTTCTTTCCGGTTGTTGGTGCTTGCCGGCTCCTCCCCGCGTGGGCCCTGCGCCCGCCGCCCCCCGCGGCCCCCCGCCGCCGGGCCCGCTGCCATCATGAAGAAATTCTTCCAGGAGATCAAGGCCGACATCAAGTTCAAGAGCGCGGGGCCCGGTCAGAAGCTCACGGAGTCGGCGGGGTGCGTGACGCGCGCTGGGGCGGGCACGGGCGGGGGAGGCCGGAGGGGGGAGGGGCGGGGA
>NC_060280.1:94252342-94329722 GCF_021613505.1 Equus quagga
CCAGGGCTCACCTTCTGGGTGGGGGGCGGGGGGCCGATAAACCAGCACATGGGCGACAAGGCTCCAGTGGGGCTCGGGGCCACGGGGGCAATGAGTAGAGTCAGGGGGTGCGAGTGGCGGTGGGACCCTGGGTGGGCTGCGAGAAGGTGACATTTGATCGAGAGCTGGACAGGCGAGACTCAGCTCTGTGGAAAGCAACTGCTTTCACACCCCTTCCGCCTACAAGCCCCAGCCCCGCCCAGACCTCCTTTCCTCGTCCCCCCAGGCGGAACATTCTGGGCACAAGGCACAGAAGGTGCAGGGCCCTGTGGTGGGAGCCAGCGGGGCCCGTGCCAGCAGAGCAGGGACCAGCGTGGGAAGAGCGGAGGGAACGTGGGAAACGGCAGGGGGTGAAGGGCCCGCCGAGGGAGGCGTGAATTTTGTTTCTACTTTGTATTTATTTACCCTTTTATTGTGGTAAAATTGGTTTTACCAATTGAATTTCAGGTGTACGTCGTTATATTTTGATTTCTGATTCCATTGTGTTCACCACCCAAAGACTGATTACTGTCCACCCATCGCCACACATGGGCCTAAACCCCCTTTTGTCCTCCCCCCTCCCTTCTGGTGACCACCAAGCCAAGCTCTGTCTCTGTGTGTTTGCTTGTCGTTTTCATCCTCTCCTTACGAGTAACATCATATGGTATCTGATTTTCTCCCTCTGACTTACTTCGTTGTAATGCACTCAGGGTCCATCCACGTTGTCACAAATGGCAGGATGTCATCCTTTTTTATGGCTGAGTAGTATTCCATTGTGTATACACACCACATCATCTTTATCCATCCGTCCCTTGATGGGCACCCGGGTTGCTTCCGTGTCTTGGCTATTGTGAATAAGGCTGCAGTGAACACAGGGGTGCGTGTATCTTTCTGCATTCGTGATTTCAAGTTCTTTGGGTAAATACCTAGCAGTGGGATAGCTGGGTCATACGGTAGATCTCTTCTTAATTCTCTGGGGACTCTCCCTACCGTTTCTATCGTGGCTGCAGCAGCTCCCAGTGCCCCGGGTGTGCGAGGGTTCCAGGGAGCCTCCAGGGTCCTGGTGTGCGTGCGCTGGGAGGGCGTGGTGCCAAGGGGTGACAGGCGCTCGCTTAGCTTTTAGGAAGATCCCTCCGGCGCCCAGCAGAGCCAGGAAGGGGATAGGTGGCATTTTCTTAGGAAGATCTGGGTCAGGGCTCCAAGACCGTCTTGTCTTCCACCTGAGGTTCTCAGCGTGTGGGGGCGGGGCAGGGTCAGCAGGAAGCAGGCCCCGGGGCCTTGGGACAAGAAAAGACATTTGCCTGTGTATCTGAGCAGAGCGGGCGGCAGGAGGGCTGTGAACTGGGAGCCTTGGCTCCAGAGAAGGTTCTAGAGACGAAGCACAGAGGATTCCAACTTCTGGGGTCGGGAGAGGGTCCTGAGGGAGGGGGGCGAGGCAGATGAGTCGGACGGGGTGGGAGGAAGGCCTTCTCTGCACGGACGGTCCAGGCTGGGTGGGTTCGGCCCGAGTAGCTTGGGGAGACGCCCATCCACCCTTGTGTGGCTCATCCTGGCGCCGGTTTCCCGCGTGGAGGTGGGAGTAAAGTGGATCCGGGTCACGTGCGTAACCAGGGCCTGCCTGTGGCCTGGCATGCTGCCTGGGCCTCTGCCCCCCTCTGGGGCTTGGAGGGGGCACACTGCCGGCACACAGTAGGCGCTCAGTGAGGAAGCCGCGCCGGCCGGCTGTGTGGACGGCGAGGGTGCAGGCTCCAGGGCAGGGCACGAGGAGATGGGGGACGCCTTTGAGTCTCATGGCTTCCTGCACATGTGCAGGGTGACTTCACACTGCTCCTCTGTGCTGGCCCCCTTGGGGGCCGGCCCCCGTTGCCCCCACTGAACAGATGACGAGCCAGAGGCGCAGGCCCGGGCAGGACTTGCCCGGAGGAGCAGAGCTGGGAGCAGAACCCACCTCTGCCTCCGGGGGCTCTGCCGTCTGTTAGAACCGTCTGGTGGCCGTGGGTGGCCCCTGGAGACAGGGACGTGTCTGACTGACGGGCGGGACCAGGAGCGGGAGAGGGACAGCAGCGCCTTGCTGACCCCGCGTCACCTCCCTTTTCCTCCGTCTCTCCCCAGGGAGAAGGCCCCCAAGGAAAGACCCAACCCGCCGGCGCTCCGGCAGCCCCGCCAGGGCCCCACGGATGAGGCGCAGATGGCGGCCGCTGCGGCCCTGGCCCGGCTCGAGCAGAAGCAGCCCCGGGCCCGGGGCCCCACGTCGCAGGACTCCATCCGGAACCAGGGTGAGCCGCGGCCGTCCCACCCGTGGGGGAGGGGGACGAGGCGCCTGCCCGCCGCCTTCACGCCCTGTTTCCTCGAGGTGGTCACACTGTGCCCGGGCCCAGACCCTGATCGAGGCCTGGGGTGAAAATCACGATGGCCCACGGCTTCGGGATCTCAGTGGCGAGAGTGGGGATGCAGGCAGAGCAGGGAGGGAGAGAAGGGGACGCTGGGACCAGGGGAGGAAGCGGGGGGCTTGGAGAGGTGGTTCACACAGAGGGGCCGAGCTGGACGCAGGACGAGACCCACGCGAGGGTCCGGGGCGGCGCGTGTCGCCCTCAGGCGGCGTGGGGGACGAGGGGCCCTGGGGTCAGCCCCAGGGACAGGGCGGGGCCCACGCGCTGACCCCCTCCTGCCTTCCCTCCAGTGAGAAAGGAGCTTCGAGCCGAAGCCACCGTCAGCGGGAGCACGGAGGCCCCGGGGACCAACGTGGTAAAGCATCCTTGCGTGACACCCTGATCCCCTGGGGCAGCCTGGGGTGGGGGGCTGGGAACCCGCACGGCCTCCCAGGTTCTCCCCTGTGTTGATCACCAGCTGAGTGCCAGCCCTGGGCTGTAAGCACCCGGTGTGGGGGGCGCTGGGGACACACAAGAGACGTCAGGGTGGATAGAGGTTCCCTCTGGCCTTGGGGCACACAGGCAGGTTGGGGAACCCCGCCTTGACTGGGGGCAGGTTGTGGGTGAGTGTGGTGCTGACTGGGACCTCCACACTCGGCACCTAATGAGGCCAGGCCTGGGCGCTGAGGGTGTGGCTGGGTCCCGTCTGCTCGGTCACCCCGAGTGGGTGGGTGCCGGCATAATTCCCACTTGTCAGAAGAGGAGACTGAGGTTCAGAGAGGTGAAGCCAGCTGTTCTCGGTCCCTCACCTGGGATCCGGCAGGGGCAGGACGGGATCCCCAGTCTGTCTACCTCAAAACCCCGTGCCCTTAGCACTGCCCTCTGCTGCCTTCCTGGGACGCAGGAGGGCTCCTGGGAGACTGAGGTCATCGGGGAGGCCTTCCTGGAGGAGGCGGGCCTCACAGGAGGGCTGGGCGAAAGGGTGTTCCGAGCAGCTCCATTGTCTAGGTCTCACTGAGTCTTTGGACAGACGAGACGCTAGACGTTGCCTAGGACTGCGGCCCCGAGGGAGCCGGGACTGTCCTTCCTCGGCCCCGCCGGCCGCTGACTGGGCGCCCCCTCCGTGCCTTACTGACTTCCGCGTGGTTCTGCGGGCGGAAACCAGGCGCGAGGGGCTGGGTGGACAAGCAGACAGGTCGAGGGGACAGCGCTGGGACCGGGGACGTCGGGCTGCCAGGGCCACGCGCTCAGGGCTGTGGCCTTTGGTGGCCTGTGTGCACAGCCCCAGCTCAGACCCTTCACCCCATCCCGCAGGCGCCAGAGCCCAGAGAGGAAGGCTCGGCGCACCTGGCGGTGCCTGGGGTGTACTTCACCTGCCCGCTCACGGGGGCCACCCTGCGCAAGGACCAGCGCGACGCCCGCGTCAGAGAAGCCATTCTCTCGGTGAGCCCGTGGCCCCTGCCTCCCCCTTCACGGCCCGGCTGTGTGGTTCTCAGGCTGCAGTCTCTCTGGGCCTGTCCCTTGTAAGGGCCCTCGTGCGACCCTGGCCTCGGGGATCCTCTGGGCCCCCTCCCGTGTTATGGCTGCTGGCGCGCAGCCTGCCTGCCCGGTGCCACTTCCTCCCTCTCAGCGCCTGCGCAGCCTCCGGGGTTGGGACGCAGGTGTCTTTGTTACTCTAACACCTGACCCAAAGTTTGTCGGCTGTTAACGCTTTTGCCCCATTTGCTCTGTCACCCGTTTTCTTCTGAACCATTTGAAAGTTCTGCTTTTTCGTGGGCGACTGCGTAATGCTCCGCCATAAATTGTTCCGTGACTGCTTAGCCAGCCCCTTGTGACGAGCACGCGGGCAGTTCCAGTCCTCTGCTGGGGAGAATAGTCTCGTGATGAGGAACCTCATCTGTGCATCACTGCACGCTGTGGGCTCGGACCCAGAAGTGGAGTTGTGGGACGGAGGCCGTGTGCATAGGGCTTTGGATAGTTGTCACCAGGTGAACCTCCACAGGGTCGTCTCGGTCACACTCCTACTGGCTGTGTGTGGGACAGCCCCCCTTTTGCCGTTCCTTCACCATTGCTGCAGGTTAATGAACTTTACCCAAACTGAAGGTGAAAATCACATCTCAGGATAGCTTTAATTTCCACTTTTATTATTTTGGGTTAGGTTGGCCATGTTTTTATAGAATACATCCTTTTTCCATTTTTCTACCTGGCAGTTGGTCTTTTTCTTATTGATTTGTCAGCACTCTTTACATATTAGGGAAATTAGTCTTTGCCAATGATAAGAGTTGCAAATATTTCTCCCGTAGTTGTTTGTTTTTTGACTCTGCTCGTGGGTACTGTGCCATGTAGAAATTTCTCATCTCTGTATAATTAAATGTGTTGATCTTGTTTTCTGGCTTGTGGGTTTTGTGTCATACTTAGAAAGGCCTTCCCCATGTTGGTCTTAAAATGATTTTTCCAGCTCAGGGCCAGGCTTCCTCAGCAAAAAGAGAAGGATTGGTGGCAGTTAGCTCAGGACTAA
Organism: Equus quagga; assembly: GCF_021613505.1. NCBI lineage: Eukaryota > Metazoa > Chordata > Mammalia > Perissodactyla > Equidae > Equus > Equus quagga. Next base: position 94,257,248 of record NC_060280.1, read on the forward strand.
TCTTTCTCAAGTAAAAAAAAAAAAGATCCTGCCACAGTTTTTCCAGCGCTTTTCTTTTTTGTCCTTTGTCGTTTGTTTTAACGTGAAAAGCTTTGATCCAAATAGAAATTATTGCTGTCTAGAGTATGAGACATGGATTGGTATTTTTTTGTTTCAAGATCGTTACTCACTTTTTCCCTTTTATTGCCTTTTATTGAGAACACCTGACTTGGCCCCAGCTGTGGCATCTCCCTGTCGGAGAGAGTAAATCCCTGTGGGGACTTGGCTCCTTTCCGGACATTCTGTCCCCTGGTCCCTCGTCTGCTCCTGCGCCCTGGGCCTGATGTGAACGTGGCCGTGGGTCGCCTGGGAGCATCTGTGAGCAGCCGCTCTTCCCGGGGGTGGTTGCGGTCCCGAGGAGCCTGGCGTGGTCCAGGCCAGCGTGGCTCGGCCGTGTCCTGAGGATGGCCCATCCCGCTGCTGCTCCTCTGCAGACCTGTGCACCCTGCCCTTCCGTGTCCATGCCCTTCCCGGGCCAGCGCAGCACCCACCTGCACCTGGGCGGCAGAGGCCTGTCGGCTGACGGGCACACAGTCGCGTTTGCTCCGGCCAAACGCTGCCGGCCTGCCCTGGACGGTCGCCCCTGTTCCCACTGCTGCCGCCTGGGAGCTGGGCCAGGCCGTCCGCGCTGGTGTGGCCCCCAGGCCCCAGTGGCGCCTGTTCGACCTGCTTTCCTCCCTCCTCCCAGCACTTCTCCACCGACCCCGTGGCTGCCTCCATCATGAAGATCCACACGTTCAACAAGGACCGAGACAAGGTGAAGCTGGGCGTGGACACCATCGCCAAGTGAGTGGGCGCCCCTCTCGCATGGGGGCCCAGCCCCGAGGGCCTCCATCAGGACCTGCTGAGGGGCCGGAACGAGCAGGGCACTGGGCATGAGGCCGGGCCCCACCTTCACTCCCCCCGAGCCTGCGGGGAAGGGGCTTGGCCTCCCTGTGCCTCAGTTTACCTGTCTGTAAAATGAAGGGGTTTCCTGGATCAGGGGTTCCCCACCCTGGCTTCCGTTGGGGACGATCAGGGACACGTGAAGGAGGCAGGGTCCCTGGGATCACGCTCCTGGTCCGGCAGGTCCAGGAGGCCCCAGAAATCCGTGTTGCTCGTGAGCCCGAGCCAGCATTGGCTCTGGCGGCCCGTTGTTCTGGCTCCGTCCATTCCACCCCCTCTGTGGTTCGTTGGTGCTTCAAAGGGAGGCAGGACCAAGGAGGCGGCACCGTGACGGGCCCCTGGTGGGCAGTGGCGCCCTGCGCTGGCCCAGGCTGTTGTCACCAGGGCTCGGGCTCTGTGGGGCATCGGGGGTGTGGTGGCAGCCCCCTGTCATCACCACGCCTCTTCTCCCCTCTACCCCAGGGCCGGGTGTGGCTCTGAGCCGCTGTTCCCCGGGGGCGGGAGGTACAGAGGAGTCAGGCAGCCAACCCGGGCCTGTCCTCTGCCCCCGACTCTGCCCCAGGTACCTGGACAACATCCACCTGCACCCCGAGGAGGAGAAGTACCGGAAGATCAAGCTGCAGAACAAGGTGTTCCAGGTGAGGCTGCGGCCGCGGGACCTCTGCCTGGCACGGCCGCCGCAGCTGCGCAGTCACACGGGACCCGAGGGCGGTGGGGTAGCTGGGCTGCAGGCAGCAGGAGGCCTCCTGCACGGGTGTGGCCTGAGGCAGCAGAGAGTGCTGGCAGGTGGTGAGGGGCGGCTTTGTGAACACAGGTCGTGCACAACATGTGCGTGTTGTCTGCTCGCCCGCCCCTGGTGCCTTTTCCTTTTTGCAGGGGAAGATTCGCCCTAAGTTAACATTTGCTGCCAATCTTCCTCCCTCTTTTTTCCTCCCCTCAAAGCCCCAGTCCAGAGTCGTGTGTGGTTGTAGGTTCTTCTGGTTCTTGTCTGTGAGCCCCTGTCACAGCATGGCTGTGGACGGACAGGTGGTGTGGTTCCCCACCCGGGAACCAGACCCAGGCGGCTGAAGCGGAGTGCGCCCGACTTTAACCACTAGGCCATCAGGGCTGCCTCCTCTGGCGTGTTTTGACTTTAATTTGAATTAGTTGGGAACGTATCAGCATTGGGGAAATTTTTCACACAAACCCAGATTTCTGGTTTCTGTGGAGAAATCACAGGGTCCTGCCATCATGGCCCATGTTACCCGTGCAGCCGGCAGGGCGCCTGCGGGTGCCCCCGTGCCCGCCATCACACACAGCCCCCCGCCTTTGGGACCCTGCAGCCTCTGCTTAGACAGGTGTGTTACTGCTCAGCTCTGTGGCCCGCTCCTGGGGTCCAGTCCATGCAGGGGTCAGCGGGCGCTCCGAGAGCGGGGACTGGACCAGATGGGTGGGGCTTGAGGGGGCCCCAGGGCCCCCCTGACCCCTGGCTCCACTCCCAGGAGCGCATTAACTGCCTGGAAGGGACCCACGAGTTTTTCGAGGCCATCGGCTTCCAGAAGGCGCTGCTCCCGGTTCCTGATCAGGGTAAGCGGAGTGGAGAGTGGGGTGGGAGGGCCGGCTCCAGGGTCTGCCCGTGCCGCAGTGACGTCCTGCCGCCCCAGAGGGCCCGGAAGAGTTCTACGTGCTGAGCGTGGCCGCCCTGGCCCAGCCGCAGAGCCTGGAGCGCCACAAGGAGCAGCTGCTGCGCGCCGAGCCGGTGCGCGCCACGCTGGCCCGCCAGCGCCGGGTCTTCCGGCCCTCGCCCATGGCCTCGCAGTTCGACCTGCCCGGGGACTTCTTCAACCTCACGGCCGACGAGCTGCGGCGGGAGCAGAGGCTGCGGGCCGAGGCCGTGGAGCGGCTGAGCGTGCTGCGGACCAAGGCCATGCGGGAGAAGGAGGAGCAGAGGGAGATGCGCAGATACACCTACACGCTGCTGCGCGTGCGCTTCCCCGACGGCTGCCTCCTCCAGGGTGGGTGTCCCCTCCAGGGCGGTGTCCCCTCCAGGGCGGGCGCCGGCAGGGCAGGGCTGTGTGGAAGGGTGCGAGCTGAGGCCCAGGAGCCACATCTGTGCTGACGGAGCTGCGCTGGGCGGGGTGCTAGCTCCTGCTGCCTGTTGCTGTGCCCCCTGGCAGGGGCCCGAGGCCTCTCTGTTCTGAGCTCGTCCTAGGAGGAAGCCCTCAGCTCCATGTTTAGACGCTGATGGCTCGGCGCTGGCAGGCCCGGGGCCGCCACGAGCTCCAGCCCGCTCTGCCTGTCCGGCCCGCAGGGACCTTCTACGCCCGTGAGCGGGTGGCGGCGCTGTACGGGTTCGTCCGGGAGGCCTTGCAGAGCGACTGGCTGCCGTTCGAGCTGCTGGCCTCAGGCGGGCAGAAGCTGTCGGAGGACGAGAACCTGGCCTTCAACGAGTGCGGGCTGGTGAGTGGGTGACGGGGCACAAGCTCCCCACCAGGGCGGCGCTCTCTGGTGCCGGCGTCCTAGGAGCGGGTGCCTGCGGCCAGGCCCCCCTGGGTTGAAGTCCTGCCCTTCCACTTGCTCACGGGGTGACCTTGAGCCAGTGAGTAACTTCTCTGTGCCTGTTTCCCACTTGGCGAACGGGCACGTGGCGAGTGTTAGTTGGAGTCCTTTGAGGAGCAGAAGCAAGATGGGGCGGGGGGCGGGCAGACCCTGACACCGGGAGACTGGGCAGGAAGGAGGTCTGGACGCTGGCATGGCTGCAGCCGGGCCGGGGGGTGTCCCCAAGCCCCGGTCGTCGTCAGAGGGGCCCCCTGCGACAATGGGCTCACTGTGCCACTGTGCCGGCCGGGCGGGGCGCAGCCTGGCCGGGACAGGGGGCACCGCCCGTGGAGATGTGAGCTGTCGCGGGAAGGCCAGGGCCAGGCTGCAGCTTCTCGCCCCGCCGCAGGTGCCCTCAGCCCTCCTGACCTTCTCGTGGGACGCGGCTGTGCTGGAGGACATCCGGGCCGCGGGCGCCGAGCTGGACTCATCCATCCTGAAGCCCGAGCTCCTGGCGGCCATCGAGAAGCTCTCTTGAAATAAAAGCAGGGTTGGCTCCAGCCGGGCTCTGTCTCATGCTCCCCTGTGTCCCCCGCTCCGGAGGCCGGGCCCGCAGAGCCCGCAGGCACACGGAGGGTGCTGGCTGGTTGGGGCCACGTGCCTGTGGCCGCTGCCCGGGGAGGGCTCTCGGGGGCCCGCCGTGCCGTCCTGCTCGTAGTGCTGGTCTCAGCTTCGCCAGCCCCAGGGCATGACATGCGGGGCTGCCAGGACGCAGTTCTGTAAGCACTAAATTATGAACCCGAATAAATAGAACGTCGACCAGCTTCTGGGTAGTGAGTTGGGCCAGTGGTGGGTGGCTGGGTGCCCAGGGCCCTGCACAGCCCGGGCGAGCCCTCCACTTCGCTGCTTTCCTGAGGGGAACCCACGACCTTGTCCCCACCGCCCAGCTGAGGGTGGGCGTCCCGGGGCCTCCAGGCTCAGCAGAGCGGGTTCCCCTCGGTTGTCCGTGTCCTCAGCCCTGGAGCCTGTGACAGAAGGGACTTTGCATGTGATGCAGGACCTTGAGACGGGGAGGCCGTCCCGGGTGGCTGTCCCGGAGGGCCATGCCATCACGGGTCGTCACACGTGGAAGGAGGAGGAAGTGATGGAAGACGCTGCACTGCAGGTTTCAAAGGAGGCAGGGGCCTCGAGCCAAGGAGAGCGGGCGCCTCCGAAAGCTGGCCAAGGGGTGGAGACGGACTTCCCGCCGGAGGTTCCAGAAGGCCCCAGCCCTGCCCACACCTGGAGTTTAACCCAGTGGGGCCCATATCAGACTTCTTTCTCATCTCCAGGACTGAAAGAACACGCTCATGTGAAGTCACCGAGTCTGCAGTGACTTGTTCTAGCGGCCACAGGAAGCCCACAAACGGGGAGCCAAGGCCTGGAGCGCCACAGGCACTCGCCCAGACTGTCCCCTCCTCCTCCCCCCGCTGGCCCCCGGCTCTGGGCCCTTCTCCACCCTTTGCTGCACGGAGACCTGAGGTGGCTGGTCCTGTGGCCACCGCCAGCTGGGTGATGGACAGACTCGATGCTGCAAGGCCCCAAATGTGACTCCAAAACCAACAGTCTTGCCAACCCCCCGCCGGTGAGCAGCCTCCACACGTGGCTGTGCTTCACAGCTGGGTTCTCCTACGGGAGCAGGACCTGGGCCTGGCGCTCAGCGCCCACATCGCCCCCCTGTCCCCACCTGCAGGTTGTCAGGTGGCCACCTGCAGCGGGTTAAGGGGCCTTGCCTGGTTCGGCGGTCGCGGCCCCAGGTGTGGTCCACGGGCCTGCCCTTAGACACAGCTGTAGCCACCGCCAGCGGCATGCCTGGTGGGGCAGGGCCCGGGCCGGGCCCTCAGCCTGCAGGGGGCCTTTGTCAGCCCCGCCCAGATGGGGCCTGGGGGCTGGGGGCCCCTGAAGGACACAGGCCTGGCGGGGTCTGGCTCACCGCTGAGGTGCTCTGTGTGCTGACGCGTCAGCTGGCTCATCTCCCGGGGGCAGCGGGGATGAAACGAGGACCGGGGTCCAGGTGGGATGGCGTCTGAACTCTCCCCGAGTCTCGGCTCCCCTGGGTGTTAGCACGCACTCAGACGCCTCGGGGGGCTCCCAGCCCCAGTGCAGGGCTGCTCCGGCGTCCTTGGCGGGTTCCGCTCCTCCTCAGGTGTGGGCTGGGCCAGTTGGCTCTGGAAGCCAGGACTCAGGTCCTCGCCTCCCCGAGGGGCAGGGGGCGCTGCCCAGCGTCACCACCCGAATCTTGAACCGGGTGGGCGGGAGGCCAAGGACTCCACAGCAAAGAGAGGGGAGAGCACCACAGTGTAACCCTTCATACGGACGCCAGGGCGCCCCAGGGGGCGGGGGAGCGGACCCCGGACAGCGACAGCGCAGCACCGAGTGCGGCTGGAGCGCACTCGCAGAAACGACGCGTGTGAAGGACGACAGACACGCGGATCGGGGGAGACAGCAGGTTTATACACATCCATGTCCGGCCCGGCGCCACACCGCAGCACACGGGACAATTCATCCACAAGCATCTCGTCCGGCGTCCGCTCGGGTCCGCAGGCCAGGCTGGCCGTCCCCGAGCAGGTCCCCGCGGGGCAATAATGCTTTATTAGAGGGCGGGTTGATATGTAGCTCTGGGGGATTTTTACAGAGATCGAGAACTAATCAAGCATCCTATATAAAACTTTCCAAACCTCCGCGGAGGTCTGTGACGCGGGACAAAGTGCTCTTTACACAGGAACCAGGGCTTTCAAGTATCGGAGGGGCGTCGGAGGAACCCTAACCAGCCTGCGCACGGCCAGGCGGCTGCTCAGGAGGGGCTGAGCGCGCTGGCGGGCACAGGGCTCGGGCTGCCGTCCAGCCCCACGGGGCCCCCGGCTCCCGAAGTGGTTCCGCACGGGGCCTGGACCTCTGCAAGGCAAGGGGGGCCACTTAGCTGGCTGCAGCCCCGGCCCAGGCGGGCGCGCTCCCCACCCCCGGCCGCCCTCAGAGCCTGATGCGGAGCGAGCGTCAAGCCCCGGCTTCCCTCACCTCCCTTGGTCCCTGCTTGACACACATGCCTTGCACAGGGCCTCACCGCCTGAGCCCGTCCTTCTGACCCCTGGAATCCCCTGGGCGCTCCTTTCTCCTCCTTCAGGCCCCTGCCCCGCAGTGAGGGCTTCCCCGAGCCCCCTCCCGCCCCGGGTCAGCGCCCCTGGGGTGCAGCTTTTGTAGGAAGCTTCTGGAACAGTGCCAGGACGTGGTCAGCCCCCCACGGCCAGTCTCTTGTAACTGTTACTGCGAGGGCTACCGCAGGTCTGGTGCTGACATCCACACGGCAGAACCTTCAGCCCGCCCGCCGCCAGCCCTCACCGTGGCTGCCCCGGGGCGAGCATGCGTGCCGCCACAGAGGGCGCCGGCCACACCCGGGAACCTGGAGGGGCAGCCCTGATGCTCGCTCACGTGTGGGCTGTGTCCTTCTCGAACCTGTGTGCTTTCAGTGACACTTCTCAGTGAGACTGACCCTTGAGCCCCCAGGGAGGGAGGGGCCCCACAGCAAACAAGAGAAATTGGGGCACCGAGGCCCAGGGGCTGGCCAGGGCACATGCCGTCGAGGACTGCCGGGCCTCAGGCTGCCCCTCACCAGTGCCTGAGTCCCCCCAACCTGGGACCTCCCTCTCTGACACGGCCCGTCCACCCTCCACCTCGGCGGCCGCCACCAGTGCCTGTTCTCTGGTTTCCTAAACGTAGCCTTCAGACCGAGCCAGGCCGTCCAGGGCCCGGACTGCGCCCTGCCGCCCCCGAGGCCAGGCTGCCCAGCGCCCTTCTGGGCTTCCGCCTCGACCCCCGTTCTTTACAGAGCAGGCGAGCGGGGGAGGGGGGTGCTCGTCCCTTCTGCCAGTGGAACGAAAAGGCGGGGGCTGGGGCCCTTCTCACCCCCAATGGCCGAGATGTCCATCATCACACAGTCGCCGTCCTCTTCCTCCTCCTCCTCCGTGTCCGCCTGGAAGCCGTCCAGGTCCCCAGCTCCGACCTGAACAGACAAGGGAGCATGGCCGGCGTGAGCAGCAGCGGATGGGGACACGGGACAGTGTGACCCCGCTGCCACCACTCCTCCTGCTGACCGCCTCTACCTGTTGCTTTTCGTTTTTTTAAAGATTGGTCCTGAACTAACATCTTTTTGTTCTTTCTCCCCAGAAGCCCCAGTACACAGTTGTATATTCTAGTCGTAGTCCTCCTAGCTGTGGCATGTGGCACGCCGCCTCAGCGTGGCCTGATGAGCGGTGCCATGTCCACACCCAGGATCCAAACCGGCCGAGCCCTGGGCCGCCGAAGCGGAGCTTAGCCACTCGGCCCTGGGGCAGCCCCTCTACCTGTTCGCACAACAAATCTGAGGCCTTTGACAGCCTGTGACCAAAGGAAAGCTTGGGGCTTCTCTCCAGTGAACGAATTAAATTTTGATCTCTGAAACCTGCCTCCACGGTTACTCACCTTATTCCAAAAATAGTTGGTGCACTGTTCGTGCACTAGAAAGATTCCGGGTTCGCTCTGGGTGTGAAGGGGAACTGACAGAGCACGCCCTGCCCCTGCTCACTGTTCGACAGCAGTGGCTGAGGACGGGGCCCAGCGGCTCAGACCCTCTGCCCGCGGGGGTGTCGCCGCGGCCGCAGAGGCCAGGCTGGTGGGGCTGGAAGGTCCAGACCGAGGACAGCTTCCAGCGAGCTTCCCGGGCCGTCTTCATTGGTCTCCCCGGAGGGGAAGACGGAAGGCGGGAGGTAGGACTGGCTGTACCCATCGCCACCCCCGTGAGCGCACAGGCGCCCTGTCCGCGGCCACAGAGGCAGCGGAGGCGGCGGAGCCAGCTCGTTTCCACAGGGAGGCCATTTCCCCAAAGGCTTCCGGAATTCCTCTGCCGCCTGCAAGAGGGCAGCAGCGTGACAAGGCGGCCGTGCACGCTGGCTCCTGGCCTGGCAGCCGGGTCCCCAGCACAGCCCAGCAGTTCCTGGTGCCCGGGCTCCACGCCCAGGCGCGCCACTACCACGGGGTGGAGGAGACGCGGAGGGCAACCCCCAACTGGCTGGCAGAACAGCCCAGCTCTGAGTCACCCTGATTCGGGGTGGTGTGGTCTGTTAAGCGGAAGGACCTTTAGAGCCCCTCCAAGTCCCGCGCCCCAAGACAGGAGAGGCAAGTGCAGACAAACGAGGTCCCCTCTGGAGCCGCCAGCGCTCAGGGGTCACCATCCACAGCCCTCCAGGCTCGCACAGGCCTCGATGCCTCCCAGGTGCAAGCTGAGCTGGCAGCGCATCCTAACGGGCAAGCTCAAGCTCGTCACCCTGCTGTCCCTCCGCAGGGGGTGGACGCAGAGCGGGAGGACACTCGGCAATGACGTGGGGGGGGGGCTGTCACATCGTGCTTCTGTGACCCTTGTCTCCATCACAGGATACCCTGGACTGAGTGCAAATGGAGCCCCTCCCCGCTTTAAAATTACCCCGAGGCCCACAGTTGAGTTGCCCTGGGCCACACAGATACGTGGTGGCAGAAGTGGCACCTGAACTCAGCCTGTTCGTCCCATGAGCTCCTGACACCTTGTAAACCCACGAGTATTATGACTGGTTCGAACTTGAAAAGACTGTAAACTTCTCACAAAGTAAGGCAGCCCAACCCAATTGAAGACACGGGTCCACCCGTGGCGTTGGCCACAAGCATCCCGGGGCCGGGGGCTCAGCCTGCGGCCTTGCCAAGACGCAGGGAAGCACGCCACTGCTCCCGGCCTCTGGCCTCCCTTCCAGAAAGCCGTCCCAGGTCCCCCACTCCGTGCAGGTGCTGTGCAGCAGCAGGCCTGCTCGATGCACACCCCAAAGCGACTCTCCCACCCCCCTCCCAAAACAGAACCGCAATTTTGTGGGGCAGGGGTGCTGGCCAAGGACTCATTTCCGCAGCCTCTCTTGCAGCTTTGCGCCCAAGCATTCCAGCCGGAAAGAAACAGACGGGGTCTGCTGGGCAGGGCTTCCCTTTCCAGCCAAATGGGCAGCTTCAGCTGCTGGTCCTGCTGGCTGGAGGGGCAGCAGCCGTTTTGCGACCATGAAGACAAAGGCCACACACTAAGGAAGGAGGGAGTGGGAGATGGGAGGAGCCTGGCCCCTGGACGACGGTGTCATTACAGGGGCTCAGGACTACTTATTGCTGGAGACAAAGCCTGTGGTTTACCCTGTGACTGGGGCTGTGACCTGTGGCCCAACACAATCCTAGGGCACCAAGTGCGGTCAAGCAGGTGCCCCCACGAGCCCTCGCAGGAGCAGCAGCAAGGCCGAAGCCCACTGAGCTGCCCCAGAACCAGGTGCTCAGGCTTCCCTTCCTGTGACGTGGCCCAGGCTGTGTCCCGGCCCCTCACCTGGGATCCTGAGAGGGACTTTTAAAATGCAGACGAGGTCCAGCACGCCCACAACCTGGACGGTCTGTCCCGCCCCCGGGGTGATGCTTCTGCCCAGAGCAGTTTTAGACTTGCAGATACAGTGGCTAAGTCGTGAGCTGGGCCCAGGGTGCAGCTCGCTCATAGGGTGGCCATCGCTGAGTCCCCCACACACTGAGCCTCTATAAGGCGCCCGCCTGTGGACGGGGAGCAGAGGCCACTCGGGCTGTCCATGCGTGTGTCATGGGGAAGCCTGTTCACTGAGCCCCGGGCACACACCTTCTCCCGGGAGCCCTCGCTTTCCTGGTGGCTCGGAAGATGAGGAAGCATCTTACCACCACGGAAGCATAGGGAGCCCCGTGAAGCACCCAGCACAGGGCCTCGCATGTGAGGACACCTGCACTGGGCTAGAACCCGTGGACGGACACGGCTGTGAACACGAACGAAGACGGCCACCCTGAGGGCAAGAGCACTGCAGAGCTCAGGGACACAGCTGCGCCCCTCCCACGAGACTGTGCAGGACCCCACATTCACCCCAACGAAAGCCTCCCGGGCTCAGAGGGTGAGAGGGGCCCCGGGGGGCTGAGGGGGGAGAGGCCGCGAACGCTGCCTGGACAAGGAAACAAATCGGGGTGTCTTCCGGCCTGAGCCATTTTCCAACTGGGCCTCACACTGGTCTCCACCGGAGCAGCCTGACCCGGGGCGCCCCACCCCATTCGGTAACGCTGTCGGCCACGAAAGGGCTCTGCTGCTTGAGCACACACAGCTAGCGGAGCCCCTCATGCTCGCCGAGGCCCAGGGAGGGGGTGTCGGTGGGTTTGGGGCCCTGACTCCCAACCCCATGGGCTCCCCTCCGTGCCAGGTTGTCACCCCAGGCCAGGCGGAGCTGGCCACACAGCCTGGCGCAGACACAGGCTCTGCAAGGGACTGGGGACAGTCGATGTGACAACCCTGGGCCACTCTGCTGTCTCCTCTGCCGTGGCAGTGTGAGAAGGAAGCCTGCAACGCAGCCAAGGCCTCATCCGCCTGAGGGAGGCAGGGAGACCAGGCACCCCTCCAGGAGCAACTGAGGGCCCCCACCCTGACGGCCACTTCGTTTCTCAGCTGCACAGGACGGATGTCAGAAGCGGTGGGCAGGGGCTGGGGGCTGGGGGCCGAACGCCTGCTCTCCCTCCCTCTCTGTCACCATCTCCATCCCCCTAGCCACAGCGCCCTCCTGAAGACGCCACCGGACGTGAGCGGGAGGCCCAGCTTCAGCTCATCCTCCTCGCAAACCGAGTCTCTCAAAGTCTGTAGCTCCGTGGGGGGCCCGCTCAAAGCGGGGCCGCGTGCTCACCCAGCCCGCACGTTTGCAGTAAGAGGCGGCGCAGGAACAGCAGCCCCCCGACGTTCACACTCCAGCACGGTGAACTGCACGGCTCACGCACTGGCAGACGCCCCTGCGGCTGGGCCGCCCCGAGCACGACACCGCGCTGGGGCCCACGGAGCACAGTGGCCCCAGGAGCCTGCTCACCCGTGCACACGCCCTCAGTTCCCGCCCGCTCCCCTCCGCTCCGGTTGGTTTGCAATCACGCAGCACTCGGCCTGAAGCACTCCTGCCCGTGTCTCCCATTAGGTAGAGTTCTGCTCGTGACCGCGTCACAAGGCCTAGCAGGGTCCCTGGGGTAGAATACGTGCTTAATGGCTGTGTTGAATGAATGCAGAAACAAACAAATAAATAAGAAGTAAAAACTCAGTGCCTGGAACGTCATTCGGTGCTAAAAAGAAACGAGCCGCCAGGAGGCCATGGAAAGACATGGGGAACCTTAAATGCATGTTGCTCCGTGAAAGAAGCCGATCTGTGTGATTCCCACCACAGGACGTTCTGGAAAAGGCGAAGCTATGGAGACAGTAAATAGATGGTGGCTGCCAGGGGTGACGGGGAAGGCGGGCGGAGGGCGGAGCCCAGAGCACGTTGAGGGCAGTGGAACTAGCCTGTGACATTGACGGCCGATGTCGCTCTACCTCTGTCCGAACCCACAGAAGGTACCACACCGAGAGGGACCCCTACCCAGCCTTGAGGGGAGCGCGACGGGTCCGTGTAGGTTCCTTGGCTGTGCCAGATGCGCCCTCTGCTGGGGATGCTGGGAGTAGGGAGGCTGTGTGTGTTGGGACGACGGGGCACCTGGGAAATCTCCGCATCGCCCCCTCAACTTTGGACCAGTTTCTGGCCCCGGTTCCGCTGTGAATCTAACACTGCTCTAGAGCACGCGCTCCGTGGAGCACCGGGAGGCCGCCGCGGGTGCTCCCGGCCGCGCCGCTCACCTGCCCGTCGTGCCTGCGCTTCTTCATGAACTGGGTGATGCACATGCTGCCCGCCGACTTCCGCTTCAGCGACACGGACGTCCCCTGCACGGGCCCCGTGGGCAGGACGCTGCCACTGTCCTCCCTGGTGGCCGAGGGCACCATGGTGACGTAACTCCACTGGCACGGGACGGGCAGGTGCTCCTGGTCAAAGCTCTTGAGGACCTGCGGGTGGACGTACCAGCACATCCTGAAATCAGGCCTCTTCTCGTACACCGAGTTCTCAGAAATAAGCCGCTTGAGCCTGGCCTTGGAGGGGACGGTGGCATCCTCGCCGGCGGTGGGGGTCTGCGGGCGGGAGGAGCCGGGGCTCGGGGGGCTGGCGGAGCTGCTCTCGGGGCTGCCAGCGTCCTTGCTGAGCAGCCCGCGGCGGCAACACTCCTGGAACTCTCGGATGATCACTTTGCTCCCGTTCACGTTCCCATGCAGCAACGGCAGCAGCTGCGCCAAGACTGGGGAGAAGGGGACAGGGCGTGTGTGAGACACGGAGCAAACATGGCACATGGTCTCCCAGTCTGTCTCCAAGGTTGACAGACACAGCTGGCTTTGGGGTGACCTTTTTTTTTCTTGCTGAGGAAGACTGGCCCTGAGCTCACATCCGTGCCCATCTTCCTCTATTTTACATGTGGGACGCTGCCACAGCATGGCTTGACAAGCGGTGTGCAGGTCCACACCCAGGATCCAAACTGGGGAACCCGGGCCACTGAAGAGGAGCACATGAACTTAACCACTATGCCACCAGGCTGGCCCCTGGGGTGGCCTTTACAGGGCAGATTTAAGACACAAGAACCAGCTCCAGAAGATTCTGAGAAGCCCAAGCCTCACATGGCGGGATTCGTGTGGATTAACTGCCGCGCCTCACTCTATGGGCCTACTTTTCCTGAGTAACGGGCATGGTGCTCGCGCGGAGTCACGGGTCCTCCCGGGCTTGGAGAGCAGGGCGGCACAGCAGTCACGGAGTGTGACTCGGGTCCCCGCAGGGAGACAGGTAGAGTGAAGCAGCTGCCTCGCACGGCTCTCGTGAGCATCAGAGAGCGAACAGATGTGCTTGGCAAGAGTTGGCTTTTGCTCTTTGTCGAAAGAACTAAATTTTCGAGCCGGTCGCCTACCCTGCTCCCCGGGCCCCGGCGCCCCTCCAGCCCTGCCCGTCCGCACTCACTCTGCTGGTCTCTCTTCTCCCTCCTGGAGGCCTTGGGCGCCTGCTCCTCCTCGGAGGGCGCGGCCTCCAGCAGGCACGCCGTGAACTGCCGCAGCAGCTTCAGGTCGGCGCCGCCGTCCTGCTCGCTGGCCCAGACGCAGCCGACCTTCACGGGCTGGAGCACGCGGAAGCGCTTCCCCTTGGCCAGGAACTCGTCCCACTCCTTGGCCTTCAGCTTCTGCCGGACCTTGTGGTTCTCAGGGTCGGCACACTCCTTGCAGGACAGGGAGCAGACGCTTACTCGGGGTCCCCGCTCCCCTCTGCCCGGGTGCCCCGGTCCCCACCCCAGGACGGTGAGGAAGGGACCGAACTATTCCAGTGGGGCCAGTGTGGAAACCACGCCTGCAGGGTCCCCGCCACGTCCAGGCCATCCCGCCTCTCGTCACGGGCTGTCAAGTCACCAGCCCCCAATTGCACGCCCAGTTTCGCACGGGGCCGGGCCGCCTCCACCCTGAACCCGATCCCGCTCAGTGACAGGGCTGCTGCGGTGCGACGAGACATGCCTGCCCCGTTGGTGGGAAACGTGCAAGGCACCCACGCCCCGCAGCTCTGGCTGAGACACGCCCATTCCCCGGGCGTGGCGTGTTTTTCTCTGTTCCTCTGCCACCCAAACACTGCAACCCGACAGGCCTCCGGGACCCCAGAAACGGCTCATCCCAAAGTTCCCCCATCTGGAAGAATTTAGAAAGCTGGCGGCAGGGGGTTAACTCAGAGGGGCGTAGGGGAACCTGCCGGAGAGGTGGTAAAGTTCTAGACTGCATTTTGAGTGGCAGTTTTGCAAATGTAGTCAATTGCCCAAAGTCATCACACTCGGTAATTAAGATCTGTGTGTTTCGTTGTATGTTAATTATACTTGAGCTAAAAGATGCGAAAAGAAAGTTCGTGTCCTGACCCACAAACCACAGCCACCCTCTGAGCAGGGTTTCTTCTCCCCCTCTCCCCTCACTTGGAATTTTCTCGTACCCCCTTCCCGCACAGGCAAAATTCCAGCCCAGGTTCAAGCAGCCCCACCAATGACGATGACTGCATGAGGAGCAAGGCACGTGTGGCATTGGCTGCGGGCAGAGGACCCACCATCACTGTCCCAGGTCAGCAGCCACCGCGTCCAGCCCCCAACTGAGCTCTTTTCTGACCCGGTCACCCCCTCGCCCACCCCTCACCTCGGTTACTCCTTCGTCCTCGGACAGGTACCCATGGGGCACAAAAAAACCATCGTCTTCATCTTCATCCTCTCCCACTTCATCATCATCATCCTCAGAAAGGGGAAAAGAAGGATGTTCATAATATGTGGAAACAATATACGCTTCATTTAAAATTTTCATCTGTGGTCATCTAAGGGAGAAAAAGCCATCTACAGCTTTGAGTGTGGTTCCTGTGGACACCGTGAGGACCAGGAGAATCCCCATTCGTTAACCCCACTAGATTACAGTTGGGGGTGGAGGGCAGACAGAAAACGAGGAAGTGAAGCCGCCCAGGTGGAAGGCAAGAGGGAGCGGTGGGGACTGAGGAGAACCAGGCGTGGGCGCCCCATCTAAAAGGATCACCCACCACTGCCAGTGACACCAGATGAGGTTCTCCAAGAGAAACAGGAAACCCAGATGGTAAACGTGGGCTGCAGCGTCCGGACAGCACCGCAGGTCAGACCCAGGCTGCCCGTGCTGAGCCCCGCCCAGGGCACGCTGGGGCCTTTGGCCGACACCGGAGTGGTCCCCGCCCGTACTCACCCCTTCACTGTGGGAGAGGGATTCGCCCGGCTCCTCCTCCTCCCACTCGTCATCGCTGTCCACCTCGTAGTCCAGGAGCTTCTGGGGAAATACACGCGCGGGGCGTCATGGTCGCTTCCCAGCGTTGGCAAGAAAAGGCGGGGCAGAGGAGCTGGAATACTTACGGAGTCCGAGACCAGCGTAAAAGAAGGCAAACGAGAAGGGAACCCGGAAGGGCAGGCGCCGGGCCCATCGGCGCGTCTGCCCACACGCTCACCCTGTCCTGGGCCCAGGGGTCCCTTGGATGGATGACCGCCGTCTTCTTGTTCCACGTCCCCCAGTACGCTGGCCGGTGGTTCTCGGAGAACTGCAGGAGCTTCATCCTGCCGAACTGCTTCCTGTCAGGCACGCCGTCCACTTTGCCGCTCTCCACGATCACCACGTCACTGAGAGGGGAGGATGCACAGTCCGAACGTGCCCGCGACGCGCTCCCCCACGCCCAGCCTTCCCGAGGACCCGGCCACAGCGTGTGACAAAGACGGGCGACATTCAGCAGCACCTGCTCCGGAAGAAGCTAAGGAGCCTTTACTCCCGGGATGGAGCGAGGAGGAGGGAGACAGGTGCCCCAGGGCATGAGGGGAGCGAGCACAGCAGCAAGAACCGGGAGATGCCCTTCCAGGAGGGGCCAGCAGGAAGATCCCCGCAGGGAGAGAGCAGGAGGCCGCCGGCCGGGCTGCCCTCCAGAGCAGCGCCCTTCGGCAAGGCCGCGCCGAGACACTCCGGAGGCCCCGGGAAGCCAGCAGAGAGTTCCAGTGGAGCACTGGAGTCCGGGCCCAGGGAAGGAGGCGCTGGCCCAAGGCCCCAAGGAGCGAGCCCCCAGGGCTCGAGCTGCCCTGGCCTCCCCCACGGCACTCACCTGTTAACGATGCCCGTGCTGCGGGTGGAAACCACAGTGGGCCCCGACCTGAGGGGCCGCCGGCCTTTCAGATCTTTCAGGAAGGAGAACTCGCTGCTCTGCCGCTGGAGGAGCTGGTCCAGCTGCTCACAGAGGTCTTGGTCAAAGGCGGTCCGACACCGAGGGGCGAGGACCATGTGCTCTTTAATTTCAAAAGGGGCAAACTTGCCGCAGGAGCCGGCCAGGGTCTGGAACGGAGAGGAGAGAGATGGCACGCCAGCCAGCAGGGCGGGGAGGCTGAGGGACGTGGCAGCCGCTTTCAGATTCGTCCGGGTTGGTGCGTCAGAGGAGACACACAAACAGCTGTATGATGCCATTTACCCAGGTTTCAGGAAAAGGCAAAGCTAGGGGGCCAGAGATGACAACAGCAGCTGCCAGAGGCTGGGCGTGGAAGGAGGGGACAACTACAAGAGAGCCCACTGGGATGATGAAAAGACTCTAGATCTGATCACAATGGCGGTCGTGGGGCCCTGTGTATTGTCAAAACTCACTGAATGGTATTCCTGAAAATAGTGAATTTTACTGTAAAATTATACCTCCATAAACCTGGCTTTTTTTTTTTCCTAGATAAAAAGACGATAAGGCCTGAGATCCAGGGAAGGAAACAGAGACCCAGGAGAGTGACCTGCTTACCCGGAGCCACCCCATGACAATGCAACATTACGACACGGCCGACTCCAACACCGACGCCAGACAGGAACCCGGAACATCACTGTCTATTTCCTAAGAACCACCCACTGCAAATTCTGGTTTACAGAATGGATGGGATTTCTCTTCCTGGAGCTCCTCCACCAGCTTTAACGTCTGTGTCTAGGGGTCCGAAACCTGGAGCACGTGAGCGCGACATGGGAGGCAGGGGGAGAAGCCACATCTATGAAATCTGCATGTGAAAGCCAACGTCACTGGCCTCATCACTGGCTGTACGAGGTCGTCCGCGGAACTGCTGGAAATCCCGATGCCCAGACCAGGCCTGTGGGATTTCTGGGGATAAGATCGAGGCTCCAGTGTTCTTTAAAGCTCCCGGGTGATTCCAACATGGAGCCAAGGCCAAGAAGCAGCAGAGTTCTCCTGCCTAAGAAAGGGGTGCTGGGGACATTGGGATCCACAGGAGGAAAAAGTGAGGGCATGCCCCATACCATGAGCCCAAAGCGTCCCAGCAAAGGAACACAACATGAAAAATAAGACTTAAGCTAAAAAACACCTCGCAAAAACCGGAAAAAAATCAGAATGTATCTACAACCATAGGATATGCAAGGCTTTCCAACCAAAAGCCAATTGCCGTGAAAGAATAAAAAGGTTGACGTTAAAACAAAAAATTTCTGGGCAACAAAAGACCCCATAAACAAAGTTAAAAGGTGGGGAACAGGCTGAGAAGAAATATTTGTAGTGTCTATCACCAAGAATGCAAGTCCAGGCGACATAAAGAAGTCCTAGAGATCTGGGGGGAGGGGAGAGCCAATCCTGTGGAAAACTGGGTGAAAAACAGGAATTGGCAAGTCACGGAAGGAGAAAGAAGATGGCAAACACACTTGGAAAGCTGGTGAACTGTACCAGAGGCCAAGGACAGACGCTCAGTAGGACAAGGACATCACTTTTTTTACCCATCAGGTTGGCAAATCGGAAAGAGAACTCGTCACACGCAGAGCTGGCAGCTGGCGGGAGAGCACATCTGCACGAGTGGCGGGGACGGTGCCCCCGAGTTTCCCCTGGGAGGGCCCCGGGACAGTAACCGCTACGATTTTGAGGATGTGTGTGTCCTTGACCAGCAGCAAGACCCCTGGCAGGTGGCCCCCTGGAGGAAGGGCGTGCGCCCTGCTGAGGGGGTCAACAGGGAATGGATGTATGAAGTGACACCATCCCCGTCACAAAATGTCCCGCAGCAATGGAAAACAATGAGGGAGATCGAAGTGGGCCGACATGGCAAGAATCCAAGATACAGCAAGTACACCGAGCAGTAACGTCGATCCAGAACACTCCTGATTCATATGTGTACCAATACATAAATATACACGGGGCTGTAAGCACACAGAGAAAGATCTGGAAGGACACCCTGCGTCGGAGGAGACAGGTGACCTCTGGAGCCGGGAGGGAGGGGAAGGAGGTGTGGGGTCTCGAGGAGCAGAGGCTGGTTCAGCGGGTGACGGAGGCCGGCGGGGAAGGGAATTCTGCAGAGCGCCACCCCATGGCTTTCTGACTCAGGGAGGCTGCCACCCGGAGCGGAGGCTCCCCGGGGGGAAGGCCCCAGTCTCCGTCCCTCCCTTTCCCACACACCTCCTAACACAAAACTGCTCGTGAGGCCACCTCTCAACACCTGGCAGTTTTAGCAAATGTGCCACTTTCCGCTTCTTCAGGGACAGCGACAATGACAAAATATGGAGCCTCCGGAAACAGAAGCTGCTGTGCAGGCGGAGGCCCCTTGACGAACGGGCAGCCAGCTGGTTGGAAGCCAGCCCTCTGCTCCTCAGAAGGAAGGGCCAACCAGCAGCAGAAGTGAAGCCAGGGGAAGCCAGCCGCTCACCTTGGGGGCCTGTGGAGTCTTTGGTTTCTGGAAGAACCTCGTGATTTCGGCCTTCTCTGCTTTAATGCGCTGCAAGTGAAGAGAAGATGAGGAGGACGCAGGAATGGAGAGAGACCACGTGGGTTTAAAGCGTGCAAAGGCCCCCAAGTGAAGCCCAAAAATTTTTCAGGGGAAAGCATTATTTTGATCTTAGCTCTCAAAACCCATCGACCTGCAACCGGGCACCAGCCAATTGCAAAGTGCCAGATGCTCTTGTGGGCAGAAGGACCGAAAGGCACGTGACAGGCCAGCACAAGAACAAGGACAAGAACCTATTTACACACGCACGCCAGTCCCTGTGGGGCCACACGGCTTCCCACGACCTGGGGAACACCGGGCAGCAATTAAGCAAAAATCCCCTTTCCGCCGTCTCTAGGGCCGCTGTCGAACAGGCCGGAACGTGGAGGCTCGGGGACAGCGCTCTACCTTCTCTTCTTCTCTCAACCGTTTCTCCTCTTCCTTTTTCCTCTTCTCCTCCAGCTTCGCCCTGCGAGACACACAACTCCATGTTAGCCGACCAGCCCTCGATGCACAAGGACCAAGCCTGCGTTCCTGGTGAGACCCGCACGCTGGGGGCTGAAGAAGTGTCCCCGGAGACACACGGGCCGGGAGGGTGGGGGTGGGGAGTGGGGAGCACAACAGAACAGAGGCTTCCTCTCCTCCCTTCCAGCAGGGGCTCAGTGTACGCCCCTCGCGGAGGACACAGGAGGCGTGGAAGGGGAGCCGGCTGCCCCACGCAGGGGACGCAGGAGGAGGGTGGGGCACTCACTCCAGCGCCTCCTGCCGCTCCTTGCGCCGCTCCTCCTTGAGCCGCTGCTTCTCCGCCTTCTGCTTCTCGTCCTTCTCCCTCCTCTCGCGCCGCTCCTTCTCCTTCAGCTCCCTCTCCTCCTCTCTCCTCTTCCTGGCTTCTTCCTTGGCCCGCTTGGCCTCCTCTCTCAGCTTCTCCTTCTCCTCTCTCTCGGCCCGCAGCTTCAGCTGCTTGCCCAGCCGCTCCTGATCCTGCACAGAGACAGCGCACAGCTGCGGCCGCGGAGCTGCGGGGAGGGCGGCCTGCGCGCCCATCCGCATCCTCCCAGCCATCACACTGCCTTCTGTCGTGTGCAAAGGACAATCAGCTCCTTCTCTGGGCCTCGTGGGCAATTCAAAATAAGGTTCATTTAAAATACCGCCTTTCGACGTGGGGTGAAGTTTATTTTTTACTGAATAAAAAACGATTACATAAGTCCCTCTAGGCTGCCTAGGCAGGGGGCCCGCGGTGGCGTCTGAGCTGCATTTATCTACTCAAAAAGCCGTGGCAAAATAAAGACAGAAGCCCCTGCAGGTTTTCCCTCGCTACCTTTAGACCAGAGGCACTTCTCTTCCGGCCCCCCAGGACCATACCCGATGACAGGCTTTACTTTATTTCTTTTGAAATAGAAGCCTGGGATGAGGCAAGGACAGGGACCCTGATGAGCGAGGCTTAAAGCAGGAGGGGACAGATGAGAACACATAAGAAAGAGCAAAAAGAAAAACATCTTTAAGCCATTTCTCAGGATGGGAAAAGAAGGTGCGACAGTCAGAAAGGACACAGAGGCTCTATTCCGATGGGAGCATCTTGTCGTTACCACGGGAAGAAACAGCTAGCTCCTTTTCTAGTCTTTGAGGAGGGAACATCCCTTTATTACATCGGTTCCTCATTCCAGAGCAGTGGCACGCGGCCTGGGACCCTGAGTCATTCTGTCACGGTGAGTTCATGTTAAACAGTTCACCTGCCCAACGGAAGGGCTGGCCAGCTTCTGACACGGCTCAGGGTCATTGTCAAGGGCTGTTCCCACCAAGGATGGGCTTCCCACCTGTCAAGAGCCCGACAGCTCAGCTTTCTGAGGGCGTGTGACTGTGCCCCCGTCCCCAGAGAATATTCCCCCCTCGCCCTCAGGAACCCTTGGTCGATGGCACAAAAGCCCCGGTGGCATGCCCTCAGACAGGTCTAACATTCGCGTCTGGCCAAGTGTCCTCCGCACCCGCCTCTGACACCAGGACACTTACAGAGGTGCCTGGTCTGGGCGAGCGCCGAGCCCAGCAGTGAAACGTGGGGTGGGAGGGGAGTCTCTCTGCCCGTGGGGGCTGGGAACCATGGGAAACCACACCTCTTCCTTCTCAGTCCCCTCCCCACCCTCACCGGCCTGTGCCCAGCTCTGAAGTTCCAACGAAGAAAGAGAGAAACTCTAGAAAACAGAGTCAAAGGCTTAGCAGAGAAGCACTGAGCAATCAGCCATGGGGTGTGAGGGCCGCCAGCAGGTTACAGCGCGGGGGAGGGGCTTCCACCCCCGCCAGGAGACCGGGACCAGGGCGAGGGCAATTTTAAGCCACAACGGGTGGCCAACTATTAAGATAATAATAATAACAATGGCTTAGAAAGGCTGCGTGCCAAACCTTAGGACTGAGCAAAGCTAAAGCGATGCAATCCGCAAAGCCCAGTTATGTAAAACGAAGCCAACGGTGGTGAGAACCAGAGGGGAGAGGTGTGCCCCGGCCAGAGCGCATGCGAGGGGCTCTGCTCACTATTCAGTGCACAGGGCACAGTGGGTGAGTGTCTGTTTCAGGGGAAATCTCTTACTCTTTGCAGTCTCATCCTGTTCTTCTCGGCAGAAACTTTGACCAATTTCTTAGTTATCTGAAATGAAAGACGTCATCTTTAAACATGCGCGGTTTTTAACCACTTTAACCCGTTTACTGTCCCGCACAGTCCAGGGGGAAAGGGAGGAGGGAACAGGGACCCACACTTCAAAAACCGTTTTGCACAATGAGAATGGAAAGCTGTCCAGGACACCAGTTTCCACCCACAGAACCAAAATGTCGCAGTCCCACAACCCCAGTGAACAAGGGCAGGCGAGCATCTGGGGATAGCGGGCAGACGGGGGAGGCAGACGACACTGCGTGGTGGGATCGGTGGCCAACTAGAGAGGACCCGCCCTGCCAAAGGGGACGGAACTCTTGCAGGCATGCAGCCCAGCATGGCCGATTTTCCCAAGAACCCGCTAGAGGGATTTTTACATGAATTTTGTAGGTAACGTTTAAAAGGCAACACCATGTGGATCAAATAAGACACGTCTACAGACTGGATTCCGGGGGCCACAATTTGCACTCTCTGCCTGGCACAGCTCTGCTTTCCACGACGCGGAGGTCAACCAGACTAGCGGAGCGGTCTGGTCCACAGCCCTAGATTCTAGAGCACAGCACGCTCCAGCGCCCTGCTTCACACGGAGCGTGGGCTCGCAGGGCCCAGACACATGGCTGGACTCGCTCCCACACTGGCTGATGGTCCCAGGCAGGACTACGAGCCAGGAGCGCAGACGGCAGGCCTGAGCTCTCTCCGGAGCAGGGAGTCCTCATAGCCCACCACCAGAAGACTGGAGAACCACGGAGAGAGTTCGGGCCCGAAGAAAGAAGCGCCAGGAGAGGCAGCCAAAGCTGAGACTGAAGTCGAGCTGAAGACGCGAAGGCCCATTGCTCTTGGAACGGTCTGCTGTCTCGACAAAACTGTAGCAGCTATTTCTCCACCCGGGGAAACCTCGGCCCTAAGACTTCTCACGAATAAAAGCGACAGATGAAAGAACTCAGGACAGCAATCCTGCTTGGCACGCCTTTCTGGACTAAGCCTTCCTGTAGGAAAGGAGAGGGCCGAGCACAGGCATAAGAAGCCACGTGCTGGGAGGAGCTCGAAGGCCCCCGAGAGCACGCTGGGGCTCCCCGTCTCCACGGAGCAGCGCCAACAGCGCTGCCAGCTCCGAGGGCAGTCTCCCCAAGCGCGTAAGCAAGAGCACGTGGCTCTCCAGGGTCCGCTCCCCCTGCCACGTCAGCGGCTCCACCCCCACAGGAGAGGATCTCACAGAATTCATAAGGCGCCTCACTGTCACTGTCCTTTGTGTTCAAAGATCCTAGTGCTGAACGTGACCCCAGACTGCGGCAAACGCATTTACTTAGTCTCTCCTGCACTTGTGGAAACTCAGCTGCAGAATCAGTGCCTTTTACAACGCCTGCCCTTTGCTGCGAGTCCAGGAATAAAGGGGGTGACACGACTACCAGGAGCCAGCTTAATGGCATCCAACGACAAGAGCAATCGTGACAATTTCAAACCAGTTTCTCGATTCCTTCACTGGAGATTCAGGTGGACCTTACTGGTCTCCAATAATTGTAACTCTTGACATTTGGCCCAAGTTCTTATGGAACTCTCTCGCAAAATACAGGCCATACCTGCTACCTATCTGGAACTCAGCTGCCGAAAAGCAGACCCGGGATCCCAGAAGGCAGCGGAAGCGCGCCACCAACCGCCCCGCCGTCAAGGCGGATGGAAGGACGCCCGGCACTGAAACTCCCGCACGCTGTTCGGGAATCCCGGAGCCCGCTTATCTGATTTCCTCCACAAGGCACGTGATTTGCAAGCCCGGCGCAGAGAAGCAGCAGTGAAAGGTGAGGAGACGAGGCTATGCGCAGGCCGGCAGCAGCCCAAGACCCGACAGCAGAGGGGAGAAGGCAGAGGGAAGAGACAGAAATCCAGCGGCCGGGCCACACTGCAGCGCCAGCGGGCACAGCTCAACGCGCCTTCCCATGGGCCCGCGAGTCTGCGAGACCACGGCCTGGACACGGCAGGGGGACGCTCGTTACAACTATCGTGGGTCAAGGCCGAGAATCAGAGACAACAGAAACACTGCACAGACCCACAGCACAGGCGTGTACACAGAAGTTAAAGACACCCACCTTCCCACGCCAAAGTACGAAATATCTGACACCCGGCCAAGGAAAAGAAACATATTCACAGCGTATGGCTGTACAGAAAACGAGACGGTGTTCCTAAGGGCTCTCTCACATCCATGCCACACGGGGAAATCTAAGATGACAGTAATGACAATCTGGGGGAGAGAAAAGAGCCAAAGGGGGCTGCAATGTTGCAATGCTTTTTTTTTTTTTAAAACACGGAGCATTTAAGATTTGTATAAATTAGATTGTACGGGAAAAAGTTCCAGCGACCTGGGCTCGTTTGTACAGAGGCAGGACAAAGATGCCAGGGACACAGCTGTATGAACGTTATCATCTACTGGGGCCAGCCCAGTGGCGCAGCAGTTAAGTTTGTGCGGTCTGCTTTGAGGCCCGGGGTATGCCAGTTTGCATCCCGTGTGGACCTACACATTGCTCACTGAGCCATGCTGAGGCGGTGTCCCACATACCAAATAGAGGAAGCTGGGCACCCATGTTAGCTCAGGGACAATCTTCCTCAGCAAAAAGAGGAGCATTGGCAGTGGATGTTAGCTCAGGGCCAATCTTCCTCAAAAAAAAAAAAAAAAGTATCATCTATGGAATGATAATTTGGAATCATCGATAAAGCAGGGGAAATGACTCATCTAAGTGCAAACAAACGGGAGAAACGGTTCCAGCCCAAATGGGAGAAAGCTCTAATGCTGAATAGCAACTCCTTGGCCAGTGAAAAGACCCTGGATCATCTAAAAGAGGTGTTCCTAAATTATCCCTGGGAACACTTGAAAACAAACAAACAGGGGCCAGCCCGGGGGCGCAGTGGTTAAACTCACGCTCTCCGCTTTGGCGGCCCGGGGTTGGCAGGTTTGGATCCTAGGCGTGGACCTAGCACCGCTTGTCAAGCCCCGCTCAGCGGCATCCCACATGGAACAGAGGAAGATTGGCTCTGAGCTAACATCCATATCAATCTTCCTCACCAAAAAACAAAAAACAACAGAAACAAAGCTCTCTCAGGGGACTACATCGGACTCCCTGGGACGGGACAGCAAGAGCTGCGCTTTAACAAGCTCCCTGGAAGGAAAACCCCCCCCCCCCAAAAAAAACAAACACACAAAACAGAGGCCGAGTGAGCGCCTAGGGGTTCCAAACGCAGCGAGTGCATGGTACCAACAGAACCCAACAGAAACCGCACATTACATGGTAACATGAAACCACCTGTAAGCTTGCGACGAGCTCCTGCCTAGACTCTGGAGAGGAAGAGGTGGAGAGGGAAAATGGAGACACAAAGGCACCGCCCCCAGGCACAGGGTCAGGAGAAACTGGGCCCACGGCAGGGAGAGGCACTAGGTACCAACCGTGAAACTAACAGGCCAAGAACAAGCCAGGGAGTCCAGGCTCCCGAGGGGCGAGGACATAAACTAGAAGGCCGTGCGCGTGTGGCCGGAGGTGGCCTGTGTCCAGCCAGGCCCTCGGAGGATCATTTCACCCAGGCCTGTGGGGTCGCCCGACTGCAGGCGGCTCTCGTTCCCCGCGGTGGGTGACGGGGGCAAATTTCTGCCGCACGCTCTGGGCTGGTCTGAAGCCCTCGCCCCTTGCAACATGAATTCTTTGCAAAGCTGTGTGACAACACTGCCTTCGAGAGCATTTCAAAACTCGGAGCCCGTGTTCAGAGTAAGACCTGGCTTCTCAGATGCAGCATTTGGTTCCCGTGCTCGGCGGTTTTCCGGCCCCCCGGGCCAGTGGACAGAAGTACAACTTCTCATGACAACGCCCAACTATGGGGCTCCCCACTTCTCAGGCGGGCCGACGGGCATAAAATCACTAACTTAAAAAAGGTAACTCTACTCTTGATTGGCACTTTGTGAACCTAAAGAGAAAGCCATTTTTTCTGTTGTCTAATCTCGGGAGGTAAAAGACATGGAATCATCTAGAAAAGTAACTGGTTGCTTAGTGATGGAATTTCAGAAAGCGATCAAGGTTGGTGGTTTATGGTCAAATTAAGCAGGTACAGCAGACTGGAGGAGCCACCCCAGGATCCAAACTAAAGAACACCATTAAATATGCGGTGGGATTCTTGACTGATGTCTCTCAGTGGTACCCACAAGGGCTTAAGGATGGGTGAGAACAGAGACGTTCGTCACTGCTGATCGGAAACCAGCAACAGAAACACACATTTCCAAAGTCAACCTTCTGGGGTCCCTAAAAATGGTGCCAGCTTTCTCCTTTTGTTCTTGTCGCTCTGGGTGAGCTTTTTAAGATGGGTGGCCACGCTGACCAGAGCTGACGCTACAGAATTTCCCATTTTATTCTTCCTGTTGTCTCGGGGTCTCTCCGCCGACGCTTACTGCCTTTGTACCACCAACACCCCTAGTCTGTGTTGGAACAGGCAGAAGGCAGGCAGGGGCCTGAAGCTACAGCCCGACACGAGGGGTTACGGCTGCCTGCTCACACTCGTCGTTCACTCAAACGCCTCAGGCTCCCAGAATGGCGTCCAGACGCTGGTGAGTGCCCGGGCCCCTGGCACGTCGCAGTGACACCCACTGAACACCCCCCGGTGGTGTTTGATTTGGGAGAGAATCCTGCATCGGAAGTCACAAGACCTCGTTTGTGGCCCCACCCCGTCGGCCACCAGCCCTGTGGGTGACACGGGTCCCCGGGTGAAGAGTGAGGGGACGGAACTAGAAGGGCTCTGAATTGGACATACTCACTCTGTGGATCGGCGTGGAGGCGGGGAAGGGGCTGGCACGGCCGCGCTGCTTTTCGGGAGCGGACTGCCCCTCGGGGGAGCTGGTGGCAGAGCAAGAGCTCAGAGAGGAATGGCTGAGGACAGAGTCTTCTTCGGGGCTGGACTCCAGCACCTCGCCCTCGGAGGGCGCGGCCTGGCTGGGGGGTGTGCGAGGAGGAGACTGGGCACCAGGCGCTTTCGCAGCCAGGATATCCTGCAAGACCACCACGGGCACCTTCCCTCTGAACAGGATGCCCCCGGCTTCGCTCCAACCGTCCTGGTCCTTCTTGGGGCACGTTCTCGGGCCACCTGGCAGCTTGGGGCAGCTTTGGGGTGAGCCTTTCTGCGCGTCCACCCTGCTCTCTGCGCCCCCTGAGCCAGCATGCTCCTCCTCTGTTTCGCACGGAGTGTCTGCCAGAGTCTCGGGAAACGCCAGCTCATCCTTCGGACGGGCCTTGGCCAGCCCCCTCGCCTGTCCGGCTTCTTCTCTGACCGCATCGACAGGCGCCCCAGAGGGAGAGGCGGCAGCACTTAGTTCACTGTGGGCCACAGTACTGTCTGTTTGGTCATTCGAGTCCTCCGTCAAATCAATGATGACCGTGGTCTGCTCAATACTGGCTTTGTCTCTACTTAAAAAGTAATCTAAGGGACCCTTCCCATTGACAAGTTTTGGCCTAAAATCTGCATCAGCACCCATGTGACAGTCACTCTCCAAGATGTCCAAAGAGGTTTCTAACTCGGGGACACGACCTGGCGCAGGCGCAGTCCGACAGCTTCTCGCGTCATCTGAGCCCTCATCGGTTTTCTCCTTTGGGACAAGATTCAGGCGCTTGAATGGCAGGCGAGCTGAAAGGAAGAGAGAAGGAGGCCGTCTCTTTAGTGAAAGTGTGACGAGCGACAATCGATGCTTTAATACTCCATACACTTGAAAATGATCGACCCTGAGGGCTTGGAGGGGGCGATTTTAAGGCCTAAAGACGGGTTATCTTTTCAATCTGTACCTTTTCAACATGCTAATTAAAAACAAACTGACAAGCTTTCATAGCAGGGAGATATTTCATAGCCAGAATTCTGAAAAAGACGTTTTCTGATCTGTTCAGGATCCAGTTCAAATTCCCTATTTATTTACAATGGGTGGAAATCCTGTTTGAAGATACTGCAACAGGTTCTCAAGAGCAAGAGACACAGGCCCACTTGTGGAAAGATCCTCTCTCTGCTCCCAGCATCCCAGGCTGTTAGCTTTTCTTGTCAATCAAACAAGCGTCCCCCCCTTGCTGGCTGGGCTGCCGCCGGCTAGGAGACACATGGTAAGCCCTCAGGAGAGTGAGCCAAGTCAGATGGGGAACTTGCTAAGGAGCCCATTTTTACTTAAAAGCCAAAACATCGGGTGAACTTTTCACGATGTAATAGACCAAACAAATAAACCCGGCCTGAATCAGTTTATAAACCAATCATGCCCTTGGTTCTACAGTTTGCCCGAACCCTTTAACCTCAGAAGATTCCTGTCCTTGACATGTTTCCCACCAACACCAAGCCTGCTATGAGTTGTCACAGGAGAAGGCAAACTGCTACAGGGGACAGAGGACCAAGTTTTACAAACCGGAAGCCACTATCTTTTATACAATCCAGCCACTAACCTGGCCTAAGGGTAAATGCAGTCCCCGTTTTACACAAAAAGATTGGGGGCCACTTATCTTCCTGTACAACAGTGGCTCAACCCGGTGCCCGTCAGGGGACATCCAGCAACGTCTGGAGACATTACTGTCATAACTTGGGAGGGGAGGCTGGGGGTGCTGTTAAACTCTCTGCAACATACAGGACAGCGCCCCCGGATGAAAAATTACTGAGTGTCAGCAGTGCTGACGTAGAGAAACTCTATCCAAAGGCAGCCCCTCTGGATTTGCTCCTGGGAACAGGAGTGTAATGAAACGGGCTTCCCAGCTTCCGACTGGGAGGGGCAACTGTCTCGCTCCCCTCCAGCCTCCGGACGCTTCTGCTGAGGACCCCGACAGATGGCCTCTGCTCAAGGGGAATTAAAAATATAATTGAGGGGCTGGCCCAGTGGCACAGTGGTTAAGTGCGCACGTTCTGCTTCGGCAGCCCAGGGTTCGCTGGTTCGGATCCCGGGTGTGGACATGGCACCGCTTGGCAAGTCATGCTGTGGCAGGCGTCCCACATATAAAGTAGAGGAAGATGGGCATGGATGTGAGCTCAGGGCCAGTCTTCCTCAGCAAAAAGAGGAGGATTGGCGGCAGGTGTTAGCTCAGAGCTAATCTTCCTCAAAAAAGAAAATATATATATATATAATTGAGGGCACAATGAAGGATATAACTTAGGAACCAATATTGAACCCATTCCCAGAAAGTTACCTTGTATTAACTTCTTCACTGGAAAAGCTGGTCTGTCTTTGGAATCCATGGCTGTGAACAGGAGTCGAGGATAAGTTACTCAATATTGGCAATAACGAAGCGGCAAATACATACGCAGCCCCGATCCTGTACAAAGTGGTTGTCCAGCCGGGGGGGATTCTTTCACCTGCCCCCCCCCCCCCCCCGCCTCCCCGAGGCACATTTGGCAATGTCTAGGGACTTTCTGGGTTGTGACGACTGGGGGGAGGGTGCTGCTGGCATCTAGTGGGTAGAGGACAGGGTTACTGCTACACATCCTGCGAGGCACAGGACGGCCCCCACGACAGAGAAGCCTCTGGCCCCAAACGTTAAGAGGTTGAGAAATTCTGCCCTGGACACTGTCACTTCTTCTCATCTTATTTTCCTCGAGGACTGATCACTCTGAGACTCATGCTGTTTATTACGTCTCCTCTCCAACAGAACGCCAGCTCTGTGACAGCAGGGAGACTGGCTCCACGCTGTCCCGGAGCACCTCGCCCGGGGCTGGCACATCGCGGGAAGTGAGTGACCACAAGAACGGGAGCAATGAAAAGAGGAATGAGCAAAGCTAGAGGCGAGAGAAAGCCGCGTCTTACCGACTTCACCATGACCACGACCCCAACGCTTCCTCCTCCAATGCAACCCCTCCCGCCACCAAATCCATACAATTCCAATAGGGTTTATTTTCTTTTAAAATAGAGTTTATGAAGGTAGCATTTTGAGCTTGCCAGGCTGGAGCTGAAGTGCTGTCGTCAAGAAATGAGAACGGGGGGCCGGCCCGGTGGTGCAGCGGTTAAGTGCGCACGTTCCGCTTCTCGGCGGCCCGGGCTTTGCCGGTTCGGATCCCGGGTGCGGACATGGCACCGCTTGGCAAGCCATGCTGTGGTAGGCGTCCCACATATAAAGTAGAGGAAGATGGGCACAGATGTGAGCTCAGGGCCAGTCTTCCTCAGCAAAAGGAGGAGGATTGGCAGTAGTTAGTTAGCTCAGGGCTAATCTTCCTCAAAAAAAAAAAAAAAAAAAAAGGAAATGAGAAGGGAGAATGTTTTTCCTGCACGAGGAAATCTCAAGAAAAGCATCTAATAACATCAAAGCCGATGCAGAAATGACCATAAATAGAACCGAGCCTTTGGATAAATATTTTTAAACGGCTAGAATAAATTTAGAAGCTCACACCTGCTACTTCTGGCTTGAAGAAAATCTAGTTTAGTTATTTTGGGCAATCTGCGTATTTTTTTAAAAAGATACACACAAGTATTTTTTAAAAGCAGATCGAGGCTTTCTAAAAAACTGGGGGCTGGCCCAGTGGCGTAGTGGTTAAGTTTTCATGCTCTGCTTCGGCAGCAGCTGGGGGTTCACAGGTTCGGATCCTGGGCACGGACCTAAACACTACTCATCAAGCCACGATGTGGCAGCATCCCACACACAAAATAGAGAAAGACCGACACAGATGTTAGGTCAGTGCCAATCTTCCTCAAGCAAAAAGAGGAAGATTGGCAACACATGTTAGCTCAGGGCCAATCTTCCTCGCCAAATAAAACAAAACAAAACAAAACAAAAACCCACGCCAGGGGCTGGCCCCGTGACTGAGTGGTTAAGTTCGTGCGCTCTGCTGCAGGCGGCCCAGTGTTTCATTGGTTCGAATCCTGGGTGCTCATCAAACCACACTGAGGCAGCATCCCACATGCCACAACTAGAAGGACCCACAATGGAGAATATACAACTATGTACCGGGGGGCTTTGGGGAGAAAAAGGAAAAAATAAAATCTTAAAAAAAAAAAAAAACCACCCCAAAATTCAATTGTGCATAAATGAAACTGCCCTCCCCCGCTTCCCAGCTTGGAATATAAGAAAGGTACCCAGAAGACTCGCATTTCCTTTCTACCCATTTCAAAAGAATATAGGTCTCAAGTTTTCAGTTATCAAAAACATGGATTTCCTGCCCCACCTTAACTGAAGGATACATAATCTTTAGCCACTTAAATTTATTTTTAGGACAACCACAAGGATCCATTGGCATGGCCCTGAGTCACCAGCTTTGATGCAAGTGGGACAGAAGTGACCTAGGCCGGGAAGCAACCTCAGGTGGACATAAAAAGGGGCTCCATGCAGGGATCCCGACGGTTGGAAGGCGCACACACAACGAACACGCATCGTGTATAAACTCGCCATGCTCTGAGTGCTGAGATACACCCCTCCCCGTGTTATTTGGCATGAAAACATTCGTTCCTTTTATGACAGCACCGTCGCAGCAAGAGGTGCTTTTTAAACATCTTTATTGGGCCAAAGGACTGTCCCTGACCATCAGTCCCAACTTCATTTATATGAGTTTTATGCCTCTGTGAAATCCCAAAGTCTGGAAACAATTAGAGCAGCGGCTCTCAACTGGGGGGCGGGGGGGGGGGGGGCGGGCCCCCAGGGGTCCCTTGGCAATGCCTGGATATTGGGGCTGTCACAACTGGGGAAGAGGGGGTCCTATGGGGCTCCAAGGGGTGGAGGCCAGGGCACAGGGCACAGGACGGCCCCAAATGCCAATAGTGCTAAGGTTGAGAAACCCTGTACTAGACTAACGGATGTCCCGGCCAACCCTTATTCATTCAACCAACACTTATTTCTCGGCCACCTACTATGTGCCAAGCACCGTGCATGGGCGGGGAGAAAATGGGAGTCGGGCAGGGGAGGGGGGCAATCGGGTCTTCCTTGATTTGCCTCCCACGTTTCGGGGACCGGCGGGGTGCTAGCAAGCCCCCCCCCCAAAGCCACAGGGAGAGGACAGGTCACCCTGCATACCCGGCAGGACCAAGACCCCGGGAGACCCGGCTCCCTGACCATCCCCCCGTCCGGCCTCTTCCTTGGGCCTGCCCGGACCCGCAGATGCAGCCGCTCGAGTTCCCAAGCCCGTGTGACCCCGGGCCTCAGTTTCCCCACTCGGCCAGAGGGCCGCTGCAGGGTCCAACTCGCTCAGGAGCCCCAAACGCACCCAGTAACCTGCCGAGCCGGCCCCTTCGCCTCCACGGGCCTCAGTTTCCCCTCCCGGCCGCTCCGACCCGTCACGGCACAGGGCCCTGGAAGGACGAACTGACGCAAAAGCGCCGGAAAGAAATGGTCGCGGCCGCAACAATAACGTCAAGGAGCGCGCCCTCCGCGCCGCAAGGCCCTTCCTCGGGATTGGACGGCCCCACAGACCGAACGCCCGGCGCCGAGGAGCGGGCCCGGGGCCCGGAGGCCCGTCCGCCCCCGACCTCCGCCTCGGCCCGCACAGGCCGCGCGCCCCATTCCCCCGGCCGCGGGCCCGAACCGACCTGCCGCCGCTGCCCTGGCGCCCGGCGCCGCGCACTCCGGCTCCTCCAGCATCGCTCCGGCGGCGGCTCGAGCTCCCCTCAGGCGGCGGAGGCGCGGGCTCCGCTCCGGCGGCCGCTGCTGCTCGCCCTCCCGCCCGCGCCGCTGCTGCCGCGGCCGCCGCGCTCGTATTTGGCGGGAACCGCGGCGACCCCCGCAGCCCGTGCGCTGATTGGGCGAGGCCGCGTCACGTGACGGCCCGCCTCGGGAACAGGCCAGCGCCGGGAGCATCCTCGCGAGAGCCGAGGCTTCCATTCCTCCCATGGCTCCCCTATTGATATTCCCGCGGAGGGAGGGGGCTTCCTCTCGGCGGCCTGTCATTGGCCGAGAGGAGGCGCCCTGCGATTGGGGGTGGGAGGTGTCAAGCTGAGAGCTCGACACTGTGATTGGCTGAGCGCGTGGGATAGGTCGGTAGGAGGAGGGAGGACCAGGCTCTTACGTCACAATGAGGCGTTTTACGTAGGGCGACGGGTGACAACCTGAAGCTGCGATTTCGAGGAAGCCTGAAGTTGTGAGTTTATCCGAATTGGACATCGGCTGAATACAGCAACAGCAATTAAAATTACAAATTGCTTTTTATATGGCAATACAAATAAACTCTGGGCAGCGCTTCAGAAGCGTTACATACACAGTAAATAGAATCAGGGGGAATGAATGAAATGGATGTTTCTGATCTAGTCCTTAGGATTTTTGCACACGCTGTTTCCGTGCCTGGAAAACTCTCCGCAGCTCTTTTCCTGGCTAATTTCTACCTAACTTTCAGATCTTAGATCGACATCTCAGAGAAGCCTTTCCTCCCCTACCCCCAACAAAATGAAGTTCCTACAACGCTGTTCTTTTTCTTGAAGCAGTTACAACTTAGGTTTATTTACTACCGTATTATTTGATTCATGAATTAATTACTGTTTTTGCCATTAGCTCCATGAAGGGAGGAGTCATTCATCAGTATATGTCTAGGACCTATTCGTGACTGATACATTAGTAGATGCTCCATAAATATTTGAGTGATTGCATAAGTATCATTTGACTGGACTTTGTGATCACGTAGCTTAAAAGGCTGACACGGAACAGAGACCTTCAGAGTAAGTTTTCTCCAGCGCCAATTTAATCTCTCAAGCAGAGCAGAAGTGAGGAGAGAAGGCTGAAATTTAGCCCAGGTTTGAAATTCTATTGATTCTATAGGGCAGATAACTAAATGAGAATTGGTTGGAAGCAATGTGAAGAAATAGGGAATTTGGGGACACTGGGTGAGTCATGTATGAACCGTGAGGATGTGTTGTCTCCCTTCTCTGACATTCTGGCATTCTGCAATGGTTTAGACCAGTGCCCATCAGAATCACTCGGAGAGTTTTTCCAAACTGTTAGTAGTAGCCCCATCAGGATGTTTGGGAGGGAGGATGGGGCATGCGTATTCTGAAACAATCCTCTGATCTAGTCTAGTACCTTCTGTTGAGGCATTTGGAAAGTTCCAGCAAACTTCCGCTTCAGACAATCACCCAAATCTGTCAGAGATTTCAGCACTGAAGTTGCAAGCCTTTTAGCTCTAGTCACTTTCTTGTTCCTCTTTTGGGGTTCGTTTACTCATTCCGATTCATTATTAATTTCCAATTCATCCCAATATAATAGCAACTGATTAAAAAAATCAAGATCAAGAAACATCAATGTTAATCCGGGAAAGCTTCCTGGAAGAAGTGACATGCCAAGCAGCGTCCTCTTTTATGTGCAAAGGATGGGAGGGGGGGCAAGGATTGGGGAAGAATGTGCAAGAGAGGAACAACGTGAGCACAGGCCCATAGGCTCAGGGATCACAGATTACAGAAGAGGAAGAGAGACGAAGTCAGAAGGGTTGACAGATGCAAGCTTTGTAGGCCATGTTAGGAAGTTGGGAGTGTTTCTGAGGGCAGCAGGTGGACTTTAAAAACAGGAGACTAATGTGATCTGAACTGTGTTATAGAAGCATCTCTCTGGCTGCCTTGTAGCGGGGGGATTGGAGGGGAGAACCTGAAGGTGGGCACACCAGAGAGGAGGCTGCTGGAATGATCTGCGCGGGGCAGGGAGGACAGCAGGTGAAAGGAGGTAGAAGCCACACCTTGATTTGTGACTTGGGCAACTGAATAGATGAACACGGGACAGGGTTGCGGGGCGGTGGGAGGGACTAAACGCACCGAGGAATTGGGCATAGCTGAGAGTAGCAGACAGGTGTCTGCAGACTTGTCAACCCAGCCTCCCACCTGTCCAGAAACGTTTAAGCGCCCTTCGTAAGACGTTAGGACCACCTCCGGGACTCCAGGGGTCGCTGCGGCCGCCACGGCCTCTCTAGGCTCGCCCGGTCCACTCGCTGGCGGAGGCACAGCCCCCCGCCGGCAGGGGAAGTGCGCGTGCGCGCTCCGGCCGGCAGGGGGCGCGCGTGCGCAGACGGGGCCAGGGGGCGCGCGCGCGGGCCGGCCCCGGAAGTGTGCAGTTGCCATGTAATATCCTGGCCGCGCGGGCGCGCGAGGGGCAGAGGCGGCGCCGGGGCGGGCGCGGAGCGAGCGACAGGGCGGCCGAGGCGGCGCGCGGGGGGTCGGCGGCGCTTGCGCGGTCGCTCCGCTTCGCGGGGTCCGGGCGGGAGGCCCGACGGCGGCAGGCAGCATGTCGGTGGCGGGGCTGAAGAAGCAGTTCTACAAGGCGAGCCAGGTGAGCGGAGGCCGAGGCGGGGACCCCGGGCGGCCCGCAGCTGGGGGCCAGGCCCGACCCGGCTCTGGCTCCGGAGGGGGCCGAGGGCGCCGAGCGGGCGGCGTTGGCACGTGTCCCCCGCGGAGTGGGGAGAGCCCAGGAGGGACGGGGGCTGCGTGCGAGGTGGCCCGGGCCCTGCCCGCCCTGTGGGCTCCAGTCTCCTCGGGAAGGGTGGGCAGACCCCTGGGAGGGGCAGAGATGCCCCTGGGGGGGGACCCGGGACGGGGACCCCTCTCCGCCTTTGCTCCCCTCTAACAGGGCCGCGGGGGGCGGGGGGGAGCGGAGGGAGAGAAGGGGAAGAAACAGTCTCGAGGCTGTCGACACAGGACTCTTGCCTGAGAGCTTAGAGGAAGGGAGCATTCGTCTCCGGAGCAGTTCTTTAAAGCGAAAAAGAAAGCTGTCGATGGACCCAGTACAAAGTTGAAAGGTTAGCGTGAAAACTCAAGTGTCCCACTCCAGTCCCGCAAGCATCCAGTCCGTCTCCCCACAGACAAGGACGGTCACCGACGACTTGGGTCTCTCTGCAAAGATCCGGTACACCTTTCCTTTAAAAACACTCCTAGTGGTGACATAGCCCACACGGTCCTGGGTGCTTTGTGTTTGTTGTTAAACGTGTCTCGGAGATCACACTGGAGCTGGAATTCGACCCCTCGGGTCATTCTCGGGGGTGGGGGGGGGGCGCCTGTTGAGTGGCATCCTTGGCCCCCCCCCGTTGCGCTCCGGGAGGGCCCCCCCCCCACCCCTGTCGCGGTCGTGACAACCACAGATGTCCGGTGGCTGCCAAATGTCCCTGGGGGGAACCCTCTCCCTTCCCCTACCCCCAGGGCTCCTGCACTAGAGCGTGCTCCCAGAGCTTCTTACATGTTTTTATGAGTATGTGGTCTTAGATTTCACGAAGTGTACCCAGATTTATTTAACCAGTCCGTCTCATGATGGATGTTGGTTTCCAGCAGTTTCCTGCTGCAAACACCACTACCACAGATAGCCAGTGAGTATCTTTGCTCACCAGTGGGATTGGTTTTACAGGATAAATTCTCAGAAGCGGAACGCTGAATCTAAGAATATCTGCATTTTCCCTGTGTTTCCGACAGCTCAGGCCCTGTTCCTCATGAATCTGGTGAAAGCTGTGGGTCCACCCTGCAGAAAACTGGGCAGGTGCAGAATTCGGTTTATAATTTTAGATCCGAGAAGCCCCAGATTCCTTGAATCCTGTCGGTCCCCGCATCCCAGGTTAAGAACCATGGGTGTGGAGTTTGTGTGGATAGATTCACGGAGGAATGAGCGGTGATCCTAGAAGTTGTTTGGGCCGTGCTGGCCAGCCAAGCTGTCCCCACAGTTTGGAGAGGGCCAGTGGGAGGGAAGAGAGGTAAGTCCCCGGTAGCACACAGCTGGGACCTTTTACGCTTTAAGGGAAAAAGTAATGACCTTCCTGGTTGTCTGGTGCTAAAGATATTTGGGGTCTATGTCTCGACTCCAGATGATGGCTAAACCCTGGAGGAAGAGAGACGTAATCCAGAGGGACTTAGGATCATTGCTGACACTACAGCTCTTTGCCTCAGGAGGATGCACTTGAGTGACCTGGCCCTGGGTTAGACCCCTGCCCAGCAGGCCCAGACCCCCACGTGCTTGACGGAGCACCTTGAAGTGCTGCCCAGTAACTTGGACCCTGTGTGGTCCGGCCTGCAGGAACGATGTCTCTGTAGGTCTTGGAAGAATTCCTGGGCCACTTTTTTTTTTTTTTTTTTTTGAGGAAGATTAACCATGAGCTAACGTCTGCTGCCAATCCTCCTTTTTATTTATTTATTTTTTTGCTGAAGAAGATAGGCCCTGAGCTAACATCTATGCCCATCTCTATTTTTTATATGTGGGACGCCTGCCAGAGCATAGCTTGATAAGTGGTGCATAGGTCTGCGCCTGGGATCTGAACCGGCAAGCCCAGGGCCTCGAAAGCGGAGCGCGTGAACTTAACTGCTCTGCCACCAGGCTCCTGAGCCACTTTGTACCCTCACCTAGACAGATCTCTGGAAGCCCTCCCCTCCACACCCCACCTATGAGGGCCCATGCTGGTGGCTCGTACCATCCCCAGCGGACACGCCCCGCTGAAGGAAGCAGCTGGCACCCTTGGGTGGGCCACCGGGGCATTTTCTCTCTGGGAAGCAGAATGGCCTGCGTTCAGATCCATGAAAAGCGCCTGGAAACCTGGAAAGCGCCGTGCAGCGTGAGCTGGTGGTTCAGCTTAATTTCTTATCAGCACGTTCCGAGGCCTAGCCCCAAAGCATTGCTGCGGTGGCCACATCCTATCGGAGAGCGGGCGTCTTGGCCGCCGTCTCAGCTCTGTGTTGAGTTGTGCTCTCAGGAGTCGCCCTGGCTGTGCTCCCTTCTCTTCTGCACTAGTTTCCACAGGCCTCCAGCAGCTCCCTTGTTTATCTGGACGTGTCCATCTCTGTGTGCGTTTCTCTTCTCGTCCATAGGAAGACTGCTTACATCCTCTGCTGTGCCCTCGGAGCATGGTCATCTGTTCAAGAGAACTGTGTCTTGTGTACTAATAATTAGTATTTACTCAGTTTCCACCATGTGAACAGGCAGTGTGCCTGACACCGGTCGGTCTCAACTGGCCTCTTCTCTGGCCTAAGCGTAAACGCACTCCCCTTTTTACACAAAACGGTTGGGGGGCATTTATCTTCCTATAGAACAGTGATTCTCAAGGCCGGTTCCACCTCTCCAGGGGACGTTGGCAATATCTGGAGACATTTCTGCTTGTCACAGCTTGGTGGATTGCGACTAGGATGTTGCCGGTGGAGGCCAGGGGCAGCTCAGCATCCTGGAGCATGCCAGGCAGCCCCCCACAACCGCAAATTACCTGGCCCCGAAGGCCGGTAGCGCCGAGGTTGGGAAACGCTGCTTTAAGGTTTGAGGAAAGTGAAGACAATTATACCGAAACAAAACAGAACAAAAATCCCTCCTGGGCCATTCTTGTGGTAGCTGCCTGCTTCTGCTAGTTTTCAAAACACACATAACCAGAGATACACAGAGGGCCACATACGTGAAACTCAGCATCCACACCCCAAGACCCCTCCCAGGCCTTTGGGAGATCCCCAGAGTGTCTTGTAGCATCTGGTATTTTTAAGAAGGTGTAATCTTTTACCAGGGCTTCTCAGTCAGGGGTTACTAACCCTTCCCTCTCCTCTCTCCACCGCACCCCCGCGCCCCGCCCCGCCCCAGGACATTTGGCAATGTCTGAGACGGTTTTGGGTTGTCATAACTTGGGGAGAGGATGCTACTGGCTTCAGGTGGTTAGAGGCCAGGGGCGGTTGCTAAACATCCCACAGCACACAGAGCAGCTTCCCCACAACGAACAATTACCCGGTCCCAAATAGCAGGAGCACCCAGGCCGAGACACCCGGCTTTGAATCAGTTTCTTGATTTCAAAGACTTCTATCAGTGTCGTTTCTAAATTGAGAAATCGAGGCCAGGTGGAGGGGCGAGAGCGAACCGGGAATAGAGATGCCTGGTTTCTAGCAGGTGAGCCCGCGATATTAACCTATTAACAGAACGGTTCTCGTCTCCCCCATGATGCGAGTAACCAGCCAAGTACCAGTATCCGGCGTGTGCTGGCAAATTCTACCCCCCTTCGTCTCGAGGAAACTTTCAGGTCTTGTTTAAAATCAGTTTGGGTGTGAGTGGGAGGTTGGTGACGTTT
The DNA here is from genome assembly GCF_021613505.1 of Equus quagga. Classification (NCBI taxonomy): domain Eukaryota; kingdom Metazoa; phylum Chordata; class Mammalia; order Perissodactyla; family Equidae; genus Equus; species Equus quagga. The sequence goes on from NC_060280.1 coordinate 94,295,454, forward strand.
TATTTCCTATTCTGAACTGGCCAGTGACTGGCTGAGGGCCTGGGCTGAGGAAAGTGGAAGAATCTATAGAGGAAAACAGTAAAAGAAATGGGCGTCTGTCTCGGGCCCATCGTTCCGTCCCCTCCGTCCTGCCGGTGTGGCGCCCACACCCTCAGTAGCCATCTGGTATTTAGGCATGTCTAGACTTTGGGGGAGGGGGCTTTTGAGAGTATTTCTGGGGAACTGAGGAGGGTAGAAGGAACCCGCTGGTGAGACCCAGGCTGCAAAGTTCACTTCCCATTGTGGTGTGTGTTTGGGTGACTTTAATTTCTAGACCTGAACTGCTAGATGATTTCCTGATAATTCTTGCAGCCGCCCGGTGGAGATTGGAGAGTGTAACTAAGGATGGAGCTGGCAGCCGCCTGGAATGCTCGCCTGACCTTTTTTTTTTTTTTTTTTTTGCCTGAAAGGAGGGAGAGAGTTTGCACTGAAAGATTGATTCCCTCTGAGCTAGGAGGGGAATTCACGCCCGCCATATCCCATAGCTTTGAAGTTGGCTGGATGCTCGCTAGGCCCTGGGTGTGTGCCGAGGAGGCAGGCTCAAACTTCCTGTGAGAGGCGGAGGGTGGGGTGGGGGGGGGGGGGGGACCCAGGACCCCGACCTGTTAGAGTAAGCAGTAACTGGGGGCGGTGGCTCGCGTTCTGGAACGTCCCCAGATTCTGCTTGCTCTGACCTATTTTTTAAACCTCGTTCTGTGGAATCGTGCCTTTGATCGCCTAGCAAAGTGCCTGTTAAGTAATAAACACAGAATGATCTTAAGATACAAAAATCCGTAAGCTCTCCGCCTCAGCATGAAAACAAGTGTGGAACCCGTGCGCTGGGAAGGATAGGCGACGGGTGAGGTGTGGAGAGAGGGTTGCCGGCCCCAGGCCCTTGAGCTCGGCAGCTGCAGCCTGACCTCCAGAAGACCATCTGCCTTGGGGCAGTGGAGGGGCCGTCGTGATGTCCATGCATGATGGGAACCGGGTTAAATCTCCACTTACAGGAAGCCACTCTGCTGTCTCGTTCTAGAAGATCCTTGAACTAGCAGCGTCCCTGCGGGCCCCCGGGCAGAGGTGTTCCCATCCCGCTCCGTCAGTGGACAGGCTGGGTCGCTCTCCTGCCTTAGCTTTCCCTCACCAGCTTGTTGGGTGGGGTAACCCGTCTGGACTCTGGAGCTACAAGAAGCCTTGAGCCTGCCCTTCCCCAAGGAACCGGGGGCCTCCTTAAACCCCGCCGCTCCCAGGGCTGTCTGGGAACCAGGCTAACCCCACCTCCCATGAAGGACCCCCTGTGTGCCATGCCCAGGGCGCTCCGTCGCCAAGCAGCATCCTGCGCCTTCTTGTTATTAACAAACCAGGACTAAGGGGTCACCGTGTTCTGATTGTGCCACCCCGTGACAGCCGTAAATTAAGCCAAAAGTTCACCTCTGACTCAGAGTCCTGTGTTTATTGAAGACCAGTCGAGCCGTGCGAGCTAATCGTCCTGTTCATCTGGGTGCGTCCTAATGCAAAGCCGTAGGATACTTAATTATATTCCGTGGGCCACTTAATAACAGCTCGTGAGGTTAGGAGTTTCCCCTTGGCTCCCTGCTCAGTTTCAGAAATTGGGGCCTGTCCTACTTGGGAGGCCCAGGACTCTCGAAGACTTAGCAAATGAACAGAGAGAGGGTGCCGCCACCCACCCCCCACCCACCCAGCCTTCCCTTCGGGGAGCCGCATCTGGGCACTGCTACCCTTGGGGGCCCGAGCTGGTTTGTCCTTCAGCTGTCTGTACACGCATCTGCTCGCTTCATCTGCTCGCTTTCTTCCCTGGAGGAAGGACTTCCCGCTTGCGGCCGGTTGCCTCTGGCACAGGTGCCCATGCCCTTTGACCCTGGGACATAGGCTGGTTGGTCCTGCCCTGGCCCCTGTCACAGCCCTTCTCCTCAATTGTTACCAATAGTTTGAAGTGATCCAATCTGGGGAAACCTGGTTTTTTAATTTGGGGGGTGCAGCCAACTTCTCCATAGGATTTTGGAGGCCACTGCGTTTTGGGTGCTATGGGGGGCCGGCTGGGGAGTGGGGGGAGGAGAGGCAAATTGTCTTCGCTGTCTGATTTCCCAGGCAGGTGAGCTTTCTGAGCCTTCGGGGGGGCTTGACGTGGAAGCTTCCAGACCACAGGGCTCTTTTGCCCCAGGGGGTTAGGAACGCGCCTTGAGGGGGCTTCACCCTGCGCTCAAACCCTGATGGCGTCTACGTGCCTGGTGAAGTGTTGGGGGCGGCTTTTCCGGTTCTTTTTCAAAGCTGTCCTTGGAAAGCTGGGTGGAAGGATGTGTCAGGCTGTAGCCCCAGCTGGTTGCTCTCTTCCCCCCCCTCCTGCCCCTCCCTGCCCTCCCCCCCTTCCCAGGGCTGGATTTCGCAGGCTCTTCTGAGCACTGCAGTTTGGGGCCTTTCTGCCCGTTTCCTGTTAGGCAGTAACCAGGGCTCTGAGGACGCAGGCTCCCAGGGGCCTCGTCCCTCTTTTCCACTCAGCTCCTAGAAAAACCTGCTGACTGGGCCTCGGGAGCGGGGTCACTCGGAGCTCCGGCCACAGCAGGAAGACAGATGCTCGATTTCCTCCGAAGGGCCTGACTCAGCATCCGCCCGCAGCCCAGCCCACGTCGGGAAGCCTGCCTGGCTGCCCGGCTTCCACACCTGGGCGCCGAGGCCTCCAGCGGGCTCCGTGGCCCTCGCCAGGCAGGAGATGCTGTCGTAGCCAAACCATCTGAGATGCCCACCTGGTGGGGGAGGGGCAGGCGGGTCGCTCTCCCCGTGCTGGGCACCCCTTTCTGCCCTTGGCTCGGTGAGCACGTGTCCCCCTCCCCGTGTCCCTTCTGCCCTTCCACATGGTCTTCTGGCCCCTGTCCCTCAGTCCCCACGTTCACAGAGGAGGCGCCTTCCCCGGGGAGGACTGAGATGGACCTGGGTGACAATGGTGTTGTCTTTGTTGCTGGATTAGAAGCTCCTTGTGGGCAGGGCCCGTGTTTTCTGCCCAGTGCTATGTGCCCAGTGTGGAGCCTCGCCCAGGCCTGGCCCAGGAACTCAGTACATATTGGACGGATGGAGGGACGTGTGCCCCTGCATGCGAGTGAGCAAATCTCGGCGTCGTGGGCTGTGAGTGTAAGAGTGGAGCAGTTTCGTAAGCACGCCCACAGGGAGCAGGGCCCGGGACACGCGCTGTGACCGGCCCTGGCTGACCTGGGGTGCCGTTGGAGCCCCACCCTGGCGTCCAGCACCTTCTGGGGCCCCCGCCCTGGGCCTGGCTTTAATACCCAGCTTCCCCCTTCGCGGGCAGCACGCTCGAGTCTGACCGGTCTGCTCGGCCCGCCTGGCCGGGTACCTTCCTGCCTCCTCTGATCTCCTCCCCGCCCAGCCCGGTCCCTCCGTCCCCTTCCTGCTGGTCCTCTGATGCCCCGTGTGTACCTCCCTTTATCCTGGCCATCTCCCCTGACCACCCACTGAAGGACGTCTCCACCCTTGGAGCATCTGGCCCAGTGGCTTCCCGCCCACGGGCCGCATGCCAAGCTCGGCTTCTCATGGAACGTGCTTTTCTTCTCTTCAGATGCAAGCTCCTGAGGGGGTGACAGGCCCGGGGCCCCCTGGGTCAGGGCTTGCTGACTGTGGCATCAGAAATGGTGGGCTCTTTCTCAGAGTGGGAGTGGGCTGTCCGGGGACAGGGCGTCCTGCAGTGTCCCTCGGGTTGGCTTGGCACCAGCCCCTGCCTGGCTTCTGCTCAGGCCCTGGCGGAACCAGGGAAGTGGGGCGGCTGGCAAGGCCTCGGAGGGATCGGTCGGAACAGGCCCGACTGGTTGAAACAGTAACTCAGAGCTCAGAGCTTGTACCCTCCGCCTTCGGCTCTGCCTCGAGAACTCCAGGGGCTGTGTCCCAGATGGACCTGCACTTGGCTGGGCCAGAGGGGCCTGACCCGTGTCACGGGCAGTCTCTGTCACCTGGACGCTGCGGCCAGGCTGAAACTGACCCAGAGGTGCCCGGCCTGCCCTCGACTCCGCCTCCCCAAGCCGGCCCCCTCCCCGGCCTCCCCAGGCCCGGGGGACTTCTGAGACGTGAGCAGTGGTGGCCCTGCTCCCTGTCCCAGCTGCCTGCGTGCCTGGCTACCCCTTTCCCTCCTCTCTCCTTCCCTCCACGGCCTGCCAGCTCTCTCTCCCCCTCCTCCTCCTGCTTGTCCCGGTTGGTTCTCTCTGGGCCTCCCATTCTGCCTCTGGGCCTTCTCCCTCCAGGACCTCACTTACCTCCCCAGCCCCTACCCCCCTCGTGCCCCTGTCCTCCAGACCTGCATCCCTGATCCCGGTCACGGCACCGGGACATGCCCCTCCCAGCCCCCCTAGATGGTGGTCCCCAGGTGCCCCGCTGGTATTGAAATGCAGCAAGCTCCTGCTCACCTGCCAACCACCTTCCCGTCCTCCCTGCAGGCCCGGGGAGCTCCGCACCGGGCCCGGCTCCCTCCCCCACCTTCCCCACCGTGTATGAATACCGCGACCAGGCTCGTCACCTACTCCTGTCCTTTGGCTGGAATCAGTGAATTAACTTGCCTTTTTCCCTTTTAAATTGGCTTTTAAGGTTTATTTAAAGGGATCTGGATGCCGCTCTTTGCTCTGGAGTGTAGTCACTGGACCGCCAGATGCGGCAGGAGCGAAGCAGTGTAATTGGTTCTCACTGGAAACCTCGCCCCTGTTCCTTCTCCTTAAAGAGTTGTGGCGACTGTCACAGTGCCCCCCCCGGAAGCTTCTCCAGCCCCGATAAGGAGCGTCGAAAGAGCATTGCAGCAGGAGTCATGTCCTGCCCTGCGCTGTGTCACCTCCCTGCGCTGGGGGACGCGGCGCCCCCTGCCATGCCCCTCCCCGCTGCCACGCAGAAGCGGGAAGTCCTGTGGACGTGCATTAAGGCACGGAAGACAGAGCCTTGGTGGTGGGTGGGTTTCCTGGGTGTCTGGGGAGAGGCAGGACAGGGACAGGCACCGCTGAGCCGATTTCTTAGTCCCCAGACAGCGCCTTGGCCCGTAGTTTCGAGCTCTGCTGCCGGCACCCCCGGCCAGCCCCACCCTGGCTGAAGCGGACAGCTGACCAAGGACCTGGGCCTCAGCCCCGGAGGGAGCGGAGGCTCGCATCCTTAGGAAGCCCCCAGAAAGGAAACTGGCACCTTCTGGCCCTTTTGGCCCCCAAGGCATCCCGTCACCCCCTGCCACCCGCCTTGCAGCCTGAGGCCCCATGGCTGCCTCGGGCAGACGGGCAGGCGTCCATCTGCCCGGCAGCCTCAGCCCATCAGAGCTGTGATTGTCTGAAGGCGGCGGGCGGCTGCGGCCCATCAAGGCCGGCCTTTGTGGTTCAGAGGGGCAGCGAGGGAGCGCCAGGATTCCTCCATCCCCTGACCCTGCCTTTATCTCTCTCCCGGGGCCAGAGGCCGAGAATCCTTGCTATGTGGCAGTCTTGTTTCTTGCTGCCCCGTGAGTCAGTTTCGCCCTCGAGGAGTCTTTGAGCCACAGCTCCCCGCTGGTGGCCAGTGGGTGATGGGTGGCCTCCCCCGGCGCGGGCCCGTGGACCTCATGGATGAGAAGTCCGCTAGTTGAGCAGCTCGGGGAGAAGGCCCTCCTGCCCCTCTGTGTCCAGGAGCCCACGCGGCGTGGCCAGGCCTGCAGGAGGGGCGGCCTTTCTCCAGGAGGAGTCTCCCCTTAGCTGGGCACCGCGCGCTCGCTGGGCCTGCCCGCCAGTTGGTCATGAAGGGGCACGTCCCTTTTCAGGCCCCTGAAGTTTGTGTTAGTGTCTCAGACATAGAAAGAGACTTCAAGAATGGCCAGCTGGTAGCCAGGGGCCCACAAGAACTTAAAGGCGGGCAGCACAGTTAGAGTGGGGGCCGCCTCCCGTACCCCTCCCCACACGCGAGTTTGTCACTGAGAAACGACAGCAGGGTTGTGCAAGGTGCCCGCTCACGTGAACGGGATCACATGGTGTTTGTGTGTGTCACCTCCTGCTTTGCGCAGCGCTGTGCGTTAGTTCACGCTCACACGTGTGGCCCTAGCTGCTTTGCACAGCTCTGTAGCCGCCTTTTGAGCAATTATACCGCGGATGGTGCATTTCCGTCCCCCGCTGGTGGACATTCGGGAGGTTTCCAAGTTCTCGCTCTTTCAAACAGTGTGGCAGTGCGCCGTCCTGTCAATGTCCCCGGGGGCATTGGAGTTTCTCTAGAGCCATCCCTTGTTTGATGTAACCGTATAGGTTTGCAGTGGTGCCAGCCTGGAAAAAACAGCCTGTTTGATATGCGAGACCCGAAGTCCTGGACGCAGAGCTGGTGGAACCTGTGACCGTGTTACCTTACTTGGCAAAAGGGATTAAGAGCATGGACTGGAGGGGCCGGCCTGGGGGCGCAGCGGTTAGGTGCACACGTTCCGCTTCGGTGGCCCGGGGTTCGCTGGTTCGGATCCCGGGTGCGGACATGGCACTGCTTGTCAAGCCATGCTGTGGTAGGCGTCCCATGTATAAAGTAGAGGAAGATGGGCATGGATGTTAGCTCAGGGCCAGTCTTCGTCGGCAAAAAGAGGAGGATTGGCGGCAGTTAGCTCAGGGCTAATCCTCCTCAAAGAAATAAAAGAACAGGGACTGGAGATGGAGAGACCATCCCGGATGATCCGGGTGGGCCCAGTCTAATCAGAAGGGCCCGTCCAGGTGCGATCCTCTCCCTGCTGTGGTCAGTGGGAGATGGCACTGTGGAGGGACCCGGAGAGAAGGCAGCAGGCTGGGCCTGCCTTTGCTGGCTTTGAAGACGGAGGGAGGGGCCACGAGCCCAGGAATGTGGGCGGCCTCTGGAAGCCTGAAAAGGCAGGAAAGCCCCTGAAGGCCTTTGGAACTCCCAGAAAGGAACGCGGCCCTGCCAGCACCTTGCCCTTAGCCCGGCAAGACCGAGTCTGACTCCTGACCCCTTCGAGACCTTCGTGTTGTTCTAAAGTCGTGCTGTCTGCTGTTTTGTGTTAGGAAATTTGCGTTGTTCTAAGTCACTGGGTTTGTGGTAATTTGTTAGAACAGTTGTAGGCAACGTGTGGGGTCCGCCCCTTAAAGCCTCTCCCATCGGATGCAGGTTTTCGGCTCAGGCTGTGGGGCGGGTGCTCACGCACACGTGCGCCTCACCCTCCATTAGCTCTCGACTCGCGTTAACAGGGACGTCAGCGGGAGAATAGGGCCGGCGCGGTGCCAAGTTGGCCTGTGGGTCGCTGTGCTGGGAGCAGGCCTCCCGCCCGTCCCCTTCAGTCACCGTGCCCTGTGGAGCAATCGGGAACTCCGAGAGAGCCGTCCCCTGCTTCCTGGACCCCACCTTGGTGACCTCAGAGCTGGTGACTGATACTCCACTGCCGCTGCTGACCGTGAATTTGGAAACCGGCTCTGGGTTCGGGTTTTACGCAGAGAAAACAGCGTTGCCCGTCTGAGCCTCGGGAAGCCCACAGCCGGGCCCCGACCGGCGTTGGTCTCACCCACTGGGTGGGAAGGTGGGCAGCTCTCTGGTCTGGCAGCTGTTCCTTCCATCCTGCCCTCTGCTGGCGGCCCCATGTCTTCTCACAGACACGTCACCACCCCGTCCCGGGCATCTGTTTCCAAGCCGGCCTTCGGTTCCTCTGTGCTCTGCGTTGTGCAGACCCCTGTGTCCCCTTGCTCTGCCTGTCCTCATGTCGTGTCCCTGTCTCCTTCCTGCGTCTAGATTCAGCCCATCCTTCAGAGCCATGTCCAGGGTCGTCTGCTTGTGGAGACAGTAGCTTCTCCCCATTGGTCCCTTGTCATAGGACCTTGTATCATTTCTTTGTGGGCTTATATTATTCATGCTTTTTTCCCTCTGCTGTACTTGGCGCACAGGAATAATAAATATTTGTTGAATGAATAAGGGCAATGATCTTGAAAGGGGGGATCTGGCCATCTGACTTTCACCCCAAACGTTCGGCCCCATCCCGAGAGAGCGGATCGGCTCAGGGCAGGAGAACGTCCCAAACACGCACAGTGGCCGAGTGATCGAAATGGGGCCCATGTGCCAACGCAGGGTCCCATGAGGTTCGCCCTGTAGGGAGAACCCCGGGATGATTCACAAGGAGGTGACCTGGACGTTGGCCGTGAATTTGGACGGAGGAAGGAGAAAGGAAAAGACGACGCAGGGTTTCCTAGGCAGGCAGCCGTGGCGAGGCCTCCGGGTTGCCGGCCCGCCCTGCTGTGTTCCCAACCCCCGTCCAGGGGCCCAGACACCGTCTGTCTGGGGTCAGTCCTTCCAGGGGCGCGGGAGCCGCCCTGGCTCCTAGACTGCCATCCTCGGCTGGAGAGGGGTTTGGATATTCTTAGGGCTCCTGGCTCCGAAAGTGGCCACACCAGACGTGTATCACACGGTGACAACAGAGAAACAAGACCTGGGAGGAGGGCGGCCAGGCCAGGGAGCGGGGCTGCTTGCCTCCTGCAAAAATAAGAATAAATACTAAAAGGCCTTGCTGAGAGTGCCTTGACTCAGCAGTGCGCAGCTGTCTGTGGCCATCAAAGCCACTCTGAGGCCCGCGGGGTCTTCGTCACCTGCCTTGAAAGGAGTGGGGAACCGTCGTCAGACCTGGAGGGCCTTTGGAGTGTAATGAAACGCTTAGCGCGTCCTGTCCTGATGGCAGCTGATGTGGCGCAGACCCGGGAGAGCGGGGCTGACCTATTCGGTGCAGTCACTGAAACACAGATGCAGCAAGACCCCCCGTAAGTCCCTCACGCACAGAGCGTGAGCGTGGCTTCCTGGAGGAGGTGTGCACCCTGGCACCATCTGGAAGGGTGGGGGGTGAGTACTCGAGGCGGAGAGGGGGTATGGCGGGGCGGACTCGAGTTAGCCGGGCTGGAGCGCAGAAAGCCGTGGGTGTTCAGGGACGGCTGGGGGCCGGTCGGTTGTCTGGATAGAAGCAGGAGGACGAGGGGCAGCCGGGGCACCATCGTGGTGGCCCAGGTGGTGACAGGGTGGCAGCTGTGCACCGGGTGCTGTTCTCGATGGGCACAGGGGCTCCTCCCCACCTGCCTTCAAACCGAGTCCTTTTACCTCTTGCCACCTTGTTCCTCCCCTCCCCCCAGTAGAGTTCTGTTCCCTCTTCAAGAGGGGTCTCCACGACGCCTCCACTCCAGAAACACCGCTGCCATCCTGCCCTGTTGTCCCGGCCACCGCAGGCCCCTGCTTCTGACCCTGGCCGGGCCCGGACCCTGCCTCAAGCTGCCTGCCTGGCCCACCCAGCCTCACTCCGTCCGTGGGGCGCTGTCCTGGCTTGTTCCTGAAGGACCAGTGCTCTCCCCTGGCTCCCGGCGGGGCCTGTGCCCACCCACACGGACTGCTTCGTATCTCAGCCGATACTGCCCGCCGCGCCCCCTGGGCCGGGCCCTGCACTGCTCTGCTTGCCCGGCCCCGCCGCCGGGGAGGTGGTGTCTGCGGATGGGGCATGTTTGGGGTGGGGAGGCGCGGCCATCCCGAGTGGCATTGCTGGAATGAAGAGGAGCCACCGGGGAGGAGAAAGGGCCCCTGAGGACGGCTCTTCCTGGTCGGTGGCCTGAGCTCGGTCCCAGGGAGCCTGCCAGGCCCCGGGGCTCGCCCATCCCTGGGTCACAAGTGGTGACATCGGTGAGTGTGTGTGCACATCCTGAGGAGGGAAAGGCCCACTGCTCCATTGGCTGCAGGGTGATGGCAGCTGAGGGACAGGAGCGGCTAGCGCCGCTGACCCTCCAGAACTGCCGCCGTGACCCCAGCAGCTCCCTCCTCGTAGGCCCGTCGATTTCCTCATCTGAGCTGAGATCCTTCCAGCCCGGGGCTCCAAGACCCACCTGGCCGTTCAGAAGGGCAGGCACCCTGGATGGGGCGGGGCGCAGACTAAGGGCGGCTGTGCAGGGTGACAGTGTCAACATCACCTCTCCCTGACTTGCCGCGTACCGACCCAGGATTGTGACCTGCCCAGGGGCTTCTGGTAGCCACACCTGAAGGAACTGGTCTCGGTGGCCTGAGTCAGCTGTCACTGCAGCCTGTCGTTGCCGCCCTGGTATAGCAGGCGAGCAGGGGAGCCCGGCGAGGTGCATTCCTGTGTGCGGGCTCGGAGCTCCTGCCCCAGCCGTGTCTGCCCCAGCTGGCCATCCTGGAGGACCCGGGCGCCCGCCCCTCCCCCTCCCCAGCTCCAGCCCAGCCTGTTTTCTGGTCACTTCCGTTTGGTCTTCAAAGCCTGTTTGCCCGTCAGCCTTCCTTTCTTGTGTCCTGTCCTCCAAACCGCAGACCCGTCGCTTTTATGGAGTTCCTGTTGATAAGAAACGGCCCGCCCGGGAGCAGGGTCCTCTGGCTGCGAGCCAGCCCCGGCCTGGCCGGCTCAGATTTGTCAGATTTGTTGTCTTGTGCAAATTTGTCAGATTTGTCAGATTTGAGGCCCTGACGCTCTGCTCTCTGGGGAGGGAGCTGCGGGCAGGCCGGGCCGAGAGCAGAGGGCTGGACTACAGCCTCCAGCCAGTGCCGGCCTTACCTGAACTGCCCATAGTGACAGAAGGCAAAGATGGGGCTACGGGGCCGCTGTCGTCCAGCCGGCTCCCCAGTCTGCTGCCCTCCCAGATTAGCCCCCGTGGAGGGGTGGGAGGAGGTCAGAGCCCCGTGAGGTGGTTCCTTCCATGGGCGCTTCCTGCGCCTGAGCTGCTGTTCCGAGTGTGGGTCCGGCAGGGACGGGGTGCTCCCCTGGCGTTCACAGTCTGGTGGCAGGAGGGCCGTAAGCAGACGGACAAACAATCCGAAAGCCTTGCAGGGGCCATGGGTGGGAGGCCGTGAGAGGGGCGAGTGGGGCAGGGGCTCTGAGGTGGGACGGAGGCGAGTGCCATGTGGAACAGAAGACACAGCCCGGGAGAGCCTGGTCCCGGGTGAGGTCCTAGAGGGACAGGGGCATGAGAGAGGAGGTGCCCGTAGTGTGATGGGAGAGGCAACCCAGTCACTGTCGCCTGGCGAGGGAGGCGGGCGATGGAGAACCAGGAGGGCTTCCTGGCAGAGGTGGCTTCTCCCTCATTAGGCCTTTACAAACGGAAGGGGGGTCTGGAGACGGGGGAGACGCAGCTGTCTTCCGAGAGGCGGGGGCTCCAGGCCTTTAGACTGGTCGGTCACCTCAGCTGGGGTACCTGTGGCCCCTCGTTGATGAGACTTGTGCCCAGGTGCCCACAGCCTCTTCGTTTCTGAAGCAGAGGTGGTCCTGGTGCCTCCTGCAGGCTGAGCAGCTCTGTGCCTCAAGGGATTGCCAAGCCCCATTTCCCCAGCTCTTCCTGAAGGGCCGCTCTTGCGTCAGCCCTACCACTGAGAAGATGAGTGTGCAGAAAGGCCTTATCATTTCTGCACACATGTGTGACACGCTGACTGTAGGCCGGGCGCCTCCCCCACCATGCACCCGGCACAGAGGCCTTGGGGGATTTATCGCCTCATTTGTTTGTGGGTTGGGTGTTTCTTTTTATGTTTTCATCTGAAATTGATTTTCCCGGTTGTGTGGCACGCACTCCTCCTGCCTGGTCCCCAAGATGAGACATTAAAACACACAAGGCTCATTTACACCGAGGCATTTTCACTCTGGCCAGAGTTCCCGATGGCGATTTGTTCCCAGTCATTGGTAAAGACCCTTGGCACAGCCGGCCAGGCTCAGGCCTGCTCCCAGGGGCCTGGGGTGTGGCCCCACCCTGGGCGGAGGGCAGGTTGCGGCCAAGTCCTGAGCGCCGCCCTCGGGCTCCCGCAGCCCCGGCCTGCTCTTAGGCAGCTCCCCCGGCTCCCCAGCCCCCTGCAGGCCTGGCCGGTCCTGGATTGAGGAAGCTCACCAGCACCATGCAGGGGCAGCCTGCGGAGCGGGGCGATCGGAGGCACTGGGGACCCGGTTACCCCTCCTGTCTGGCTTGGTGGCACACACGGTACGCTGCCTCGCCTTGGGCAAAGCATGGCCCCTCCTGGGGCCTTAGTTGTCCCGTTTATAAGGTGGAGGCGCCTGCCCAGAGGCTGCCCTTGGGCCAGGTGGTGCGGGAGGTCCTGGCTGCCTCCGTCCGTTCCTCTTGGCTTTTCAAGGGTGACAGAGGGCCGGCAGGTCCACAGAACAGTGTGATCTCTGCTGCGTCTCACAGAACACGAAAGGTGGGAATTTGCTGACCCCTTCTCAGCTCCAGCAGACTTGCCTGCCCGTCGGTGCCACAGCCAGGAGCCAGCCGTCCTCGGCACCCAGCGGGGCCCACTTCCTCCCCAGACTCTGCCGGTTAATGGGAACTGGTTAACCATGAGTGACAGCAGGGCGCACTTTTCATTAAGTGTTTCTGCTCCCTTTTGGGGAAACCCAACGTCTTGATGGAAACCCCAGGACCACCGATGGATTCTTGGGGTTGAACCTGGGCCAGCGCTCTGTTGTCATATGCAAGGAAACCGGGAAAGTCCCCAGAGGAGCCTGGACCAGGAGCGGTGGCACCCTGACCCCAGGCCACCGCCCCCCCCACGGGGTGTCAGGAAGGGGCTCAGGTCTGTGGCTTCTGGCCGGACGGGCTGCGAGGGGAACCCCCACCCATGGCCAGTGCTGGCCAGTCTGGGCACCACATGGGCTGACACTCGGCCCGCCCTGTCCCCCACCCTCCGCACGGGCCGCGTGCAGCTGGGGTGAGGCAGGGTGTGAGTTCCCTGTCACCCTGTCCCCAGGGCTGCTGAGTCACCTGGCGGGCAGCTGGGGGAAGGCACGTGGCTCAAGCAGAAAGGTGGGGCCGTGCTCCTATTTCGTCGTAGCTGGGCCCAGAGCAGCAGGCGAAGGCACCCCGCAAGCACCATGACTGCCCTGCCCCTCGATCGCCCTCCGAGGCCCTGTGGTCACAGCTCCCCCAGCCTCTGCAGCCTTGCCGTGCCTGCGTTTTGTTAGCCGCTCCCCTGGGAGGTGAGGAAGGGGCCGGGCACTGCCAGCACTCCGCTCCGACCCTTCCAGGAGCATGCCCTTTGTGGGCGGGGCCCTTCAGGGTGACTCCGGGTGGGGCCATGGGTCAGATGGTGCCCACCAAACCCCCGCAATGCGCTGGGCAGGGGCCAAAAGCAAGACCTGCGGGCTCCGTGCACCCTGGGAGCTTCCCATGGCTCCGGGGACACCGTGGTCGCACGGCACGCGGCATTAGAGGGCACAAGCGCTCCAGAGGCATGGGGACTCTAACAGGAGGTCACGCCGAGGCTGCGGCCTCGCACGTCCACGTAGGAGTCAGGCGTGAGCAGGACTGATGGCGGGTGGTGGGCAGCAGCCTGGGGGCCTGGAGAGGGCGCAGGCCCCGCTCGTGGAGGGTTCTGGATGGGAGGCCGCCCAGGGGTCCTGGGGAGAAACGAGGAGAGTCAGAGCCGGGGCGGGGACAAGCCTGGGCCAGCAGGGTGGAGGGGCTTCCGGGGGGCACAGGGGCCCTTGTGAAGGGCTCCAGGGTGCGTAGAGCCCACAGCACAGTCTGAGGTGTGGCAGCGGCGGGAGGGTGGGCCAGGCACTTTCAGGGGTCTGGCAGTGTCACTGTCCCCAAAGAAAAAGTCTTCCCCTCCTGGTGCCGAAGGAGCCACTCTCATGTCAGCCCTGGAGGAGGCTCAGGTGCTGGCGCTGGGGCCTCACCGCCTGCGGAGCGGGGTCAGGCCTTAGGACCCCGGTACATCTCGGGGAGCTTCGTCATCAGGCTCATGAGTGATTGTCTTCCCTCTGCCGGTGCCACTTCCTCTCCAGTCCCTTCCTTCTGATGGCCCGTTCCCACTTTGTCCCAGCGCCCGTGCGGCATCCAGCTCCAACTCTCGGGTGAAGCCACGTGCTTCGAGAGGATGGCCCCCTCGTTTGGACGGCGTGGCCAGGCAGTGGAGGGGCGGCCGGGGCTGCCCGGGGCCTTCAGCTCGCGCCTTTCCAGGTAGCATTTCTCTCCCCGCGCCAGCCCGGGAGCCCATTCCCAAGCTCGAGGCACCAGGCAGTCCTGAGAGGCACCGGTGCCGGGACGCGGGTGGCTGTGCCAGCCTGCGAGGGGACGGAAACGGCCAGCCATGCAGGAGGCATAAAACCACGGGGTGTAGACTGCGAGAGGCCAGGTCTGACCAAGGCCTCTCACCAGGCTCCTCTCCTCTGGCTGGGAAACCCCATAGCTGGCTTGTCCCCACAGCCTGGGGACCTGAGAGGTTCTGCTCCCGAGCCGGTATCCCAGCCACCAGCCCCAGGCCTCCCTCCCGCTGAGAGATCCCTGGCCATCCAAGGCCGCCCTCCTTTTGCTGCCAGCACTCAGTGCCCCGTGAACCCCTGACACACGGCGCACATGAGAAGTCGCTTCCGCGGCCTTTCCCTGATTGGCCCTTCTGCCGCCACGCTCACAGACTGCCCCTTAAGGAGCGTGCAGCCTTGATTGCTGCGAGGAGAGCAAATGTGTGCCCAGAGGCATGTGCCAGCAAATCCAGGGAAATCTCGGAATTCCCCGGCTGCCCAAGGCAGGCCTGACTTGTCAGGACACTTCCTTCCTTGACGGATTCCCAGTCAGCTCACAACTGGGTGTAAAGAGCTGTGAGGGGTCTGGTCTGTCCCCTGGCTGCCAGAGCCTTCTGTCCCCGTGCCCGCTGACCCATCCCCTCGGGCGAGGAGTGGATTTCTGCCCTCTGATTCCTCCACGTCGGGGACGAAGGGTCATGGGGCACAGCTGCTGTTCCGGCGGCCCCTCTCCCGAGCCCCTCAGGTGGCAGCCCAGCCCCACGACCCTGGCCTTTCCTCTCAGAGCCGCGTGGGCGCTTGGAGCAGCCTGGAACCGGAGCCCCAGCCCCGCCAGCCAGCGTTTCATGACCGAGCGGCTCAGGGGGGCCCAGGCTTTGGACGTCGTCCCGGGTATCCTGGTGACACGGGCCGCTGAAGGTTTCCAGCCCAGAACAGACACAGGGAGAGCAGGAGGCGTCAGGGTGGCTGGCGCACCCGGCACGCTGCCTCCCCAGGGGCCCGGGCGGAGAAAGAAGCCCCAAGATGGCCAGCGGCTTCCCGTCTCAGCCGGGCCACAGACTGGCCTGGGCTCTGCCCGTGTTGTGGACTCTGAGTCACAGGACAGAGACCGACCGGAAGGGAAACTATAGAGGGGGTTGCTCTAGGTGTGGGGCACTCGGCGCTCCAGACCTTAGGAGGCAGCAGGAGCAGAGTGGCAGTTGGAAGGGACCTAGAGGCGAACATGTCCATCCTTGTGTCCTTCCCTCCCTCCCTCTGCACCCGCAGCCATCATCCTCGTTTGGGAATTGCCCAGCCCTCCCTGGGATCACCAGTGGCCTTTCGGGGCCTCCCGTGTCCAGCATTCTGCACATGGGTCAAGCCGACGCCTCCCCGTGGCCCTCAGAGGACCCATGCCCTTCCGGCTGGGCCCTGCCATGCCCCATCCTCACCCCGTTCCATCACTGACGAGTCCTCCAGCACGGGGCGCGGCATGGGTGGGCGGCTCCCAGCCCCTCCTTATAGCTCCACGGCCTTTAAGTTCCCCGCCTCCCACCCCGTGGTTTCCTTTTCTGTAAAATGGGTGCCCAGTCTTCGCCTTGTTGGGAGCATGTGACAGTCAGCGACATGACACCTCCATAACGTGACACCGGTGCGGTACCTGGTACACGGTGGGCCAGGAACAGCGGCCCTTGTGCCCCAAACCTGCGCCTCCCCCAGAACAGCCTCTGCGTCTGGCCTGGCTCTGCCTTTGGGGACCTGGCCCTTCCTTCGAGGTCCAGCTCAGACAGCTGGGCTCTGCGGCTCGCCCGCCAGGAGCCATAACCGCTGCCATTTCGGGGAGTTCGCACTGCCGTCACGTTCCTCTCTGGGTGGCTCCCTCCCAGAGGGCAGGCTCACGCCCCTTCCACACCCCTCCTGCTTCAGACCCGGCTCATCGCATAACATGCGTCAGCCAGCACCGGCCTGTGGAGCCCTCCTGACGTCGCCAAGGGGAGCCACAGGTGCTCACAGCAGAGTCTCGGGTCACAGCGCCTCAGCCGGGAGGGCCGTTCCCCGGCCAGACCCCAAGCACGGCCTGTCCAGGGCCACACGGTCACGGCAGGGCTTGGACCCTTGGCTGTCATCCATCGCCCTTTTCCATGCCAATCTCTCCAGCTCTCTGGCTGGTGCCCTCGGGCGGCTTCTCTCCTCTGCCTGGCCCTGGGCTCAGCCCTCACAGCTGAGGAGAGAGGGGCTGCTCTGTGGGGACATGGGACCTGTCATCCTGGGACTAACAGACAGCCAGGGAGAAGGGAGGCCTGCCCCCAGACCCTCGCCGGCCTGGGAGGGGAGGCCTCCGCTGGTAGCCTGGGAGGTGCTCCTGCAGCGCTGCGGTGGCCGCCCAAGCGTGATGGCTGGACGGGGCTGGAGCAGGAGCACACGGAGCACCCATCCCGGCCAGCAAGGCCCAGAGCAGCCCTGCTCCTCCCTCCCTCCCCCTGCTCCTCCCCCTGCTCCTCCCCCCCCCCCGCCCCCCCCCCCCCCCCTCCCTCTCCCCCACCCTCCCCTGCCCCTCCCCCCCCCCACTCCTCCCTCTGCTCTTCCCCCTGCTCCTTAATGTCTCCATTCATCAAAGCGAACTGTGTGCCCGTCAGCGAGCCACAGATCGCCCATTGACTTTCTGGTGGATCGATCAGGTTTCCCTGCTGGGACGACTCAATTACCAGGCCTGCTGTGGGTGCCGCCCAGCTCGGGGCCTCGTGCTGCTCCGCTGCCCCGCGGCTGCCACAGAGGTGCCTGCCCAGCACCCCCAGAACGAGCGCTGCTCCCGCCCTCGCTGCTGCTTGGCCGGCTCTGGGCGCACAGCGTCCCCTCGGCTCCTTTCGTGGACTGTCCCACGACGCGCTCTCTCCCGCATAGTGCGTTCCGTGCTCCTCTCCATGGACAGCTGGAGGTCGCGAAGGCTGCAGAGCGTGTCTTTGGAAGGACAGCCCCTTCCCCGGTGGGTCTTCGCCGGCAGCACCCGCGGCCCACATGTGCGGCTGAAGTCGTGGAGGAGCTCTGGCATGGAGACCCCTCTCCGTTCCAGGCTCGCTCCCTTCCCAGGCGCCCGGTCACAGTGGCATCGTCAGGCCACACGGCTCCACCGCTAATAAATGCGGGAGCCCGAACAGGCCTGGACCCCGCAGTTGCTTGCAGGCGTGTCATCGTAAATATGGCCGTTCAGCGTCCCAGTGGGATAGGGCCCGGGGGTCAGGTATGAGGGAAGTGACCGGGACTGGGGCCTCTCGGACCCTCTCGCTGGTGAGAACCATCTCTGTGGTCTGAGCTGCAGTTTGGCCTTGGGGCCCCAGGGCCCTGGGCCCCATCCGCCCTGGAGGCACCTGCAGCCTGGGGTCGGGGCAGGGCATGCTCTCCCAAAGGTTGAAGATAATACGGAGGAAGTAGCAGTCAGGCCAGACACAGGTGTGAGTCCGTCTGTGCGGGTGCCGGGAGAGTACCACCAGAGCGAGCCGGCACAGCAGGCCACGGGGCTGCAGGGGCTCTGAAGCTGGGTCCAGGTGCGGTCGCCAAAACGCGTCCGGGTGTCCACTCACAGCACGTGGGGTGTGTGAAAGGCCAGTGATACCTCCATACAGCCGTTACAACAGACAGACAGTCAGACACAGGCAGGCGAGTGCTCAGCTGTGTCACCTGGGGGCCTGGGCCGGGGCCCTCACCCATGGCCTGTCTCAGGACCCCTGCCGGGACCTTCCTTAACATGTAGCTGCCCGGCCTCCCCCAGGAGGGGCCCACGCTAGGCCCTTCGTGGGGCACACGGTCACTGAGCGCTTGCCCGAGGCCCATGCTGTGCCAGCACGGGAGGAGTACAGCCAGCAGCCAGGCGCGGCCTCTCCTCCTGGGCTTATACCTGGGTGCTGGACAAACGGGAAGAAGTGACACTGCCAGCAGGAAGGCACAGTGAGGGGTGCGGGCAGCGCCGGGCCTGTGGGCACAGGGGAGCGAGAGCCAGGGCTGGCATCTGAGAGGTCGGGAGCCGGTCTCACAAAGACCAGAGGAGCATCCCGTGGGCAACAGCGCGTCATCTCCAGAGGCCGCTGCTGGGTCCCACTGAGTCTCCCGCAGGGACTCCCC
This sequence comes from Equus quagga, assembly GCF_021613505.1. NCBI lineage: Eukaryota > Metazoa > Chordata > Mammalia > Perissodactyla > Equidae > Equus > Equus quagga. The sequence continues at coordinate 94,313,536 of NC_060280.1, forward strand.
AGCCAGGTCTCACCCAGCGGGGCCGCGTGACAGCCACCATCGGGCCTGCTGCCCGTGACTCAGGCTCCCGCCCAGCCAGGGGAGCCCAGGAAGCTGTGCTCTCCAGAGGCCCGCCATCACGGTCGTGGCCCTGCGGGAGAGTGGCTGGCGGTCACCCACCGCCCTGCTGGCCCTTGGGGGCTGTGGCCACACCGTGAGCCCATGTGGGGCCCTGGCTACCCCTTAGATGCTGAGGGGAAGAGCGGGCTTCAGTCCTCAGTCGGCTGGGCCCCGGAGGGCGCTGTGCCTCAGTTTCCCCTCATGCAGCGTGAGAACAATGAGGTTGTAGTGAGCACCGGTTAAGGGAGTGCAGGAGGCGGGCTCTGTTAACTTGGGGTGCAGACTCGACGCGTGGAGGTACTATTTCCATGGCGGCATATGCTGCTCTTGTCCGGCCCACAAACACCTGTGCAGCTTCCCTGAGCAGGATGGCAGGTCAGGGTCGTGGCCTCCCCACTGGACGGGCTACTCGTGGGCCACTGGGGTCCCCTCGGCTGGAGCAGCGTCCCCGCCCCCTGGGGACCCCGAGTTCAGTGCCACGGCCCTTCTGTTACTGTGGCTGACGGGCGGCTTCTTTGCCCCCCTTTTTCCTTTTGGCCTCATCGCCCTTTCTTGCGCTTGTGCCGGTTGCAAGCCTATGAGCCTTGGAGAGAAGGGACATAGGGACTTGAGCTCAGAGCTCCCAGGCGGGAGTGGAACAGGGGGACTCGTGGGGACCCGGGTGTTTCCAGTGCAGCCTCTCAGTGCCAAGACACAAGGATGGCCAGGGACATCGGGCCTCATGTGGGGGCCCGAGGAGCCGTCCAGAGGGCTCAGGAAGACTGAGTCCCGGCTTCCCACGGGGCCTGGGAGAGGCTGCAGGGTCCGCCCGTGCCCCCTTCCTCAGAGGAAGGAGCGGCTGTGGGCCCCGCCAGCAGGGCCTCCTCCCCGGGCGCTGCTCCCTCTCGCCGGGTGCCGTGTCCTCGTGCCCGGAGCAGGCCATCCAGCCCAGGGCCTCGGCCCGGAAGGTGTGGTTTTGAGCATCGGCACTTCGGCTCCCATCCCAGTTTGCCGGAAGTCCCCGCTCGAGTCAGGTAGCTCACTCATTTAGCTCTCTGGCGACCGCCGAATTTGAGAACGTCCTGTTTTGCCAGAATCAAAAGAAGTGAAACCGTCCCGTGAAATAAAGTGGAACGCCCAAGGCCACCTCGGGAGAGACCGGGGCTTGCCTCCCGAGTCACTGGCAGAACCGGAGGGCAGCCCCTGCCTCTCCCGCCAGGGCCCCAGAGGATGGCGCCGGGCCAGCTGCAGCCCAAGCAGCTCTGGGTGGTGACAGTCACCGCGCCTCGCACCAGCGCTGCTTCCTTCCTGTCCCCCCACTGCGGCGGGCCTTTCACCTGTGCCCAGTCCCCCCCGGATGCCCCGGGTGCAGCCAAGTTGAGAACCACTGACTTTCAGGGGCACGCGACGCCGTCCCCTCTTGACCCCTGCTGGGGACAGAGGACAGAGGCAGGCAGGCAAGGCCAACCCTGGAGTCTGTGCAGTCCCCGTGGAGGTTTAGGATGCGCGGAGAAAGGGACAGTGGTCGGAGGCGTGGGCAGTGTGGGTAGCCAGTGATTACTGTGTGCCAGGCACACCCCTGAGCACGCGCTCACACGCAGCAGCCCTGTGAGTCCACGCCTGCCACTCCATCATACAGACAGGTAAACTGAGGCCCAGGGAAGCCAACGGCCCAAGACTGCACGGGGAGAAGGTGGTGGTCTGACCGCTCCTACAGGCTGGCAGCCACTCGGAACCCAGGAGGCGTCCTGGCGGGTGGGCAGAGGTGGCCGCTGGCCCTCGGGAAATGGAGCGTGTGCCTGTGGTTGTGCATGAGAAATTACACGTGCCACGTGCTGCGCCGGGGCGCACGCGTGTCCACATGACTGAACGTGAGAAATTGTGTGTGCAGACGGCTGCTCCGATGCGTGTGCCGGCACCACAAGGGCTGAGGAGCAACTCCAGGCGGCACGGGCCAGGTCCCTGTTCATGCTGCTGCAGGGCTGCCTCGCCTCTCAGAGGCGCCCTGGAGGATGTGTTTTGGGAGAGTGAAGGCCCAGGGTCTCTGAGATCCCGTCTGGAGAGGCAGGAAGTCAGTGGGGAAGGGGCTTCGGGGCACCTTAGCACCTCGCCCGGCGCTGGACCGTGGTGCCTCCATCTGGGCGCGGCTGGCCCGGCAGGTCCCTGAGGTGTGCACGACACCCTGTCCTGGGTTTGCAGGAGTGTGTGGGTCTGGAGCCGGGTCCTCACTCGGCCAGCCGTCGGGCCGCTGGCTGCCCCGGTCAGCATCCTGGAGCCAGCAGGATGTGCGGGGCCACCTCTCCTCTGAGCCTCACACTCTCCCTCCTTCTGTCCCCCAGCTGGTCAGTGAGAAGGTCGGAGGGGCTGAAGGGACCAAGCTTGACGATGACTTCAAAGAGATGGAGAAGGTAACGGGAGAGGTGGTGCCCCGCCTGTCGCCTGGCACTGTGTCCTGTGCCCCCATGCCCAGCTCTGGTTTGGCCTTGGGCGCCCCAGGGTTTGGAAACCCTACACGCTGCCTCTTTTACAGAAAGTGGATGTCACCAGCAAAGCTGTGGTGGAAGTGCTGGCCAGAACCATCGAGTACCTGCAGCCCAACCCAGGTAGGGGTGCAACCAGCTGTGAGGGGTCTGCCCCTAACCTCTCAGATTGCTGTGCCAGTCAGGAATCTTCTGGTTACCAGAGCATGAAGAGGGAATGTATGGGCTCACAGAACTGAAATGTCCAGGGGTAGGTGGGTTTCAGGCATAGCTGGATCCAGGGGTCCAAAGGATGTCCTCAGGGTGGTGCGTTTCCTTTCTGCTTCATCTGGCTGTTTTTGGTTCTCGTGGCAATCTTAGCCTTAAATCACCCTTACAGCTAATAATCCCAGTGAGAAAGAGCATCTTTCCCCCACGTGACCCATTGGACCACTTTAAACTGGGTGTCCATCCTCGGTTTGCCAGGCCCTGGCCACTCGCCCACCTTTGGATCATGAGGTGGGGTCTCCTCGGCTGAGAGGGAGCCAGGACCTCTCCCTGGGGAAAATCCAAATGCTGGTTCCCATAGCGGGAGGCAGTGACCGCAGGACAGGCAGCAGAACCAGCTGTGTCCACTCGAGGCCTGTGCCAGGGCAGAGCTCATGCTGGGGTACCTGTCCCTGCCCGCCACTGCTTCTCTGAGGCGCTCCTCCCAGGCCAGGGAGGGGAGGGTCCCGGTCAGAGCCCTGCCCCAGACGAGGAGGCCCTGGGGATCCTGGGGAGCCGGTCACTTCTCCTGCCCGCTGCCTGGGCTCCTTCGCGGCCCCTGAGAGCAGAGGGTAAGTCTGCTCGGGAGGGTCTCCTTGTAGCATGGCCATCAGCGGGCACCAGACCCGAGCAAGGTTCCTTATCCCAGGGAGCGCTTTAGAAGTAAATGAGTGTCAGGGGAAAGGGGGTGCCCGGGGCAGAGGGGGCAGCTGGCAGCACTGGCCACACACAGGCCTGGCGGCTCCCCAAGAGGCCACCACGCACCCACCCGGCCTGTCCTGTTCCAGCCTCGCGGGCCAAGCTGACAATGCTCAACACAGTGTCCAAGATCCGCGGGCAGGTCAAGAACCCCGGCTACCCACAGTCAGAGGGGCTGCTGGGCGAGTGCATGATCCGCCACGGGAAGGAGCTGGGCGGCGAGTCCAACTTCGGTGAGGCCGCGGGAGGCCGGGCAGGGTGGCGGCGGGCGGGCCGGGGCGTTCCAGCACAGGCGGGCAGGACGGCACTGCCCTCCTGCCGCTGCAGAAGCTTCCCCAGGGCCGGCTAGTGGCCCGGGCGAGGGAGGATCCGAGCGGCACCGAGTCCCCGGAAGGCTGCCCTCACCCCTGCGGGTCAGGGCGGACCGGGCCCCTTCTCCGAGCGTGGCAGGGAGCGGCTGGTTTGACCCCATCCTCGCCAGCTGCTGCCCGTGGGGCTCAGATTCAGACTTTGGGGCCCTTGTTTTGTTCTGAATTCTGGCCTCCAGGTCCCTGGGCATGGGGTGTGGGGGCCGTTTAGCAGTTGGGGGGGTCTGGCCCCCTCAGCCCCGGCCTCGTGTGACGGCCTCCTCCCCACCCCCTCCTCTGGCGCAGGCGACGCCCTGCTGGACGCGGGCGAGTCCATGAAGCGCCTGGCGGAGGTGAAGGACTCCCTGGACATAGAGGTCAAGCAGAACTTCATTGACCCCCTGCAGAACCTGTGCGACAAGGACCTGAAGGAGATCCAGGTGCGTGGGCCGTGCTTCAGACCCCTTGCAGGACGGGCAGGGGCCTGACCCTCACGCCCAGCCCAGAACAGCCCTGGGCCCCCTCTCTCAGACGGCGCGCCCCCTCCTGCTGGACCCCTCAGCCCCCTCTGTGCACTCACAGCCGAGCCTGGGCCGGGCTTCCCGCGGGAGGGGCTGCAGGGCATTGGCACGGCTTCCCAGAGGTCCCGGGCGCTGCCGGTGTGACCCTCGCCCCCGCCTGTCCCCCAGCACCATCTGAAGAAGCTGGAGGGCCGCCGCCTGGACTTCGACTACAAGAAGAAGCGGCAGGGCAGGATCCCCGACGAGGAGCTGCGCCAGGCCATGGAGAAGTTCGAGGAGTCCAAGGAGGTGGCCGAGACCAGCATGCACAACCTCCTGGAGACCGACGTACGTGCCCGTGCCCCGGGGAGCCGGTGCACGAGGGGGCCGGAGGCGTGGTGGGCTCAGGGCCTGCTCAGGGAGTGAAGGCCATGGAGGGGGACCTGCAGGAGCAGAGTGGGTGGCAGCCGCTGAGGCCCTTCACCTGAACTCCTCCAGCGGCAGCTTGAGGGTCCGGTGCACGGGAGGGGCCGGCCCCTGGGGCTAGAGCAGTCCCGGAAGGCTCCCTGCAGGAGGCGGCCCCGAAATGAGGGTCAGAGCGAGGGCAGCCCTCTCAGCCCTGGCTGGTGCCTTGCAGATCGAGCAGGTGAGCCAGCTCTCTGCGCTGGTGGACGCCCAGCTGGACTACCACCGGCAGGCCGTGCAGATCCTGGACGAGCTGGCCGACAAGCTCAAGCGAAGGTGAGCCCGGCCCCCTGGCCCTCCCCATGGGAGCCCCATCCCGCTCTCTGCCGGCTCGGAAAGGCCCAGGCGCCAGGCTGCCCCGAAGCCTGGTCACCCCCCTGCGCTCCTGGGCCTGCTCCTCGGGGCCCCACCTTCCAGAGCCGTGCGCTGGCTGCTGCTCACAGGCCCTGGGCTGCACCTGGGGGCGGGGTCCCGGGACGGAGCAGGGCCTCAGGGCGCTTGTCCTGGTACCCAAGGGAGAGGGTTGGGGGCCTGAGGGACCAGAGGTGAGACAGACAAGGCGTTTCAGAGCTGCCACCGAGCCTGAGTTGGGGGCTACCCAGGGCTGACCCTGCGGTCCCCTCCTTTCACTGCCCATCTCCCGCAGGGGCACCCGGGGCTCCTCTCCCTGAGCCGCCTGGCAAGCCGTCGGCGCCCAGGGCCTGGGACGGGAAGCCTCAGGTGGCGGGGGCCCGGGGTGGGGTGGTCGTGCCACCGAGGGGGCTGCAGGGCTCTGGTCGGCAGCCTCTGAGAAGCGCTGGGTTGGGAGGCTGGCCAGGGTGGAGCTGTCGGGCCTCCATGCTTCCCCGGGGCCCTCCCAGGCCCTCCTCCCACGGGCCCCCCGAGTCCTGGGGCAGCAGCATAAACAGCCGGGGGCGTGGGGGGCATTCCCTGACCTTGACTCGTGAGGGTCAGGATGCCCAGGGCTGTCCCTTCCTCGTGCAGGATGCGAGAAGGCTCCTCGCGCCCCAGGCGGGAGTACAAGCCCAAGCCGCGGGAGGCCTTCGAGCTCGGGGAGCCGGAGCAGCCCAACGGCGGCTTCCCCTGCGCCACGGCCCCCAAGGTCACAGGTACGGGCCGGCGGGCAGGCTGACTGTCCCGGGCCTGGGAGCCGCACCCTCTGCGAGAGGGGCCCCACGGCCCCCTGTCCCGAGTCCCCCACCTCGCATCCCCAGCCCTGAGCCCCCTGCCCACCTCTGCTTTCTCTGCGAGCAGGCTCATCGTCGTTCCGATCTTCCGACAAGCCCATCCGGACCCCCAGCAGGAGCATGCGTGAGTGTCCTCTCAGTGTCCCCTGCCCGCTCCTGGCCTCAGTCTATAATCTCCCCTTCTAGTCTGTTCCAGAAGGGTCTTCCTTCTCCCCTTTTCTGGTCACAGTGAACCCTCGCTGTGCTGGGCTCTCCAGGGGGCAGCGCCTCTCTGGGCCTGGGCCTCGGCCTCCCTGAACCAGGGGCGCCCAGCCGGCTCTAGGCTCTGAGTGGCCCCCCGAGGGCTGTGGGCTTCTGGTCATTCTGTCATCCTGCTGCACCGGGGCATCCCCAGCTCCTCCTAGGAGCGTTTGGGTGACCACATCCCTCTTGTCACCTGCCTCCTCTTGCTGACAACCCTAGGGAGCATGGCGGAAGGAGCAGCTCTCCTTGGAGGGAGCGGGGAGCAGGGTTGGGGGGCGGCCAGCGCCCCGCCAGCCGCAGGGCAGGTGGAAGCCCGGACCCTCCGCCCGCCCCCAGCGCCCCTGGACCAGCCGAGCTGTAAGGCCCTGTACGACTTCGAGCCCGAGAACGACGGGGAGCTGGGCTTCCGCGAGGGCGACATCATCACGCTGACCAACCAGATCGACGAGAACTGGTATGAGGGGCTGCTGCACGGCCAGTCGGGCTTCTTCCCGCTCAGCTACGTGGAGGTGCTGGTGCCCCTGCCGCAGTGATACGCCGCCCCGCCGTCTGCCTTCCTCTCGCCCCGAGGGGCGCCCGGCCGGCCGCGGGGTAGCAGGGCCGGAGGGCCGCCGGGAGGCGGGCGCCCTGTTTACACTAGCGCCCTCCCACAGGGGTGGGGGCCGGCTGGGCAGCGTTTGTCCTCCCGCTATCCCGCCAGCCGCCCCGGGAGGGGCTGACACTACGGTGCTCTCAGAAACACTAACCTCCCCCCGCCCCTCCAGGGCCTGGGCACTCGGCTGGGCCCTTCCCTCACCCATCTGCCGTCCTCTCTTCCCGGCCCGCCCGGGATCGGATGTCTGCCTGGGGCGGGCACCCTGTCTCTCATTCCCCACCACACCCCCTCCCAGGCCGCCTCTGGGAGGCCTCACCCCTTCCCTCAACCCCACACCAGAGCCACCGCCCCCGGCTCCCGCCCACAGGGTGCCCCGCCCACAGGGTGCCCCCCCCCAAGCACACGGAGCGTTTCTCTCGGGCACGAGCTGCCCCCACACCGACGCCCCACACGGGACCACGGGGCCCCAGCCTCTGCTCTGCGAAGGCCAAGCACAAAGGCTCTGAGGAGCCAACGTCCCCACACCCCCGGCTGCTGGGGCCGCGCTGGGGGAGGGACCTGGGTGCCCACCCCCGTCAGCAGCGGCCCTGGCCGTCTCCTCCAGACCAGCAGGGCCCGGCCCACACCCGCTTTCCCTCTTGCCTAATCCAAAAATTGGCTAAACGGGGCCCTCAGGCCTGGTTCACATTCCCCTCGGGGGACCCAGCAGAGCCCCCAGGACATCAGGCTGTGCTTGTCCCCAGGGCCCCCTCATGGCTATTACGTGGGGAAGCATGGATGTCCTGGCTGAGACGAGCAACGTGGCCTCCGTCACAGTCTAGGGCGGATTGAAATGTAATCCCGATTTTTTTAAAAAAGTATTAAATGTCTCTTTCTACAGCCGCTTGCCTGGTTGTGGTACAGGGCAGGCCCTCCCGAGGGTCTCTGGTCAGGGCAGGCCTGACCCCAGCCTGCCCCCGGTGTGGGCATCCGCCCCTCAGGGAGCCCAGGGTGGGAGGGGGCCGTCATCTGTCCTCTGCGCCAGCGTGCCAGTATGTCCCCACACAGGGCTGCACCAACTGCACCCTCTCCTGCACCCCGTGTGGCCGGGGTGTTCCGCCACTCAGACAGCGGCTGGGACGCCCCCCCGGGGGAGACACACGCCTGGGCTGTTTGCTTCTTGCCTTTATTGTCCGAGCCCCTGCCATCACACAGGCACGCGGGAGGGCAGCTTAGAGCCACACAAAGCCCCCAGACCCGATCCCCTTGCCCAGAGCCGCCGGGCGCCAGGAGGGGGCGGGAGGCCCAGAGTCTGGCCCCCGGGTCGTGGGAGGCCGGTGCCCTCAGCTCCCTTGCTTGAGGACGCTGCAGACCTGCTCCAGCACGTGGCACAGGCCCTGGTCCTTGGGCGTCCTGCTGGCCAGGGACATCTGAAACAAGCAGGGCTGGCGCCTCAGGGCTGCGCCCGGTGGTCCCGGCCCGGCCCCCCCACCATTCCTGTCCCTCAAGGCCTTCAGTGCTACAGCTGGGCCCAGGAGCTCTCTAACCAAGGTGCGGCCGCGTCCCTAGAGGCAGGCTCGCTTTTCACCGAGGAGCGTTGCATAACCCGGCCCGGCTGCCCAGCGGGGAACGTGGAACGTGTCCTGTCTGCTGCATTCCAGCACCTCCTGTCACCCCAGCTGCCTCCCTGCCCGGGTCTCACGGCCCGGACCACCCAGCTCCAGAGCCTCCGAAGGCAGCCGCGGCCACCCCAGTGCTGGCAGCCTGAAGCCCCGGCCACTGTTTTTTAAAAAATTTGAAAACGAGCGAATGTGTGAAACTGAGTGAGTCTGCGAAGGGGGTTGCGAGCGTCTTCTGAGAATGACTCTGAAGAAGGAAATAAATCAGACACACTCCAGAGGCCAAGCCTGATGTAAATGTCCCCGACCGTGGGGCCCACGAGCTGGAGAAAGCCGCCACGACACCAGCTGCTCTATGTTTTGCTCAGCGTTGCTTCCAAAGCCGCTCACAACCCTCTGTGCGCCCCCCGCGGGCGGCCGTGGGGAAACGGGGCCGGAGCAGCCTGGCCAGCCGGGATGTCCCCGGGGCCTTCACGTTCTCATCTGCGTTTCTGATGGTGATTTTCGCCACCATCCCCCGTGTGATAAGACTTTTCTCTGGCAGAGTGAATTTCCGGCTGAAACCCTTTTGTGCACGAGTTCGGGAGCCACAGTCCCTCAGGCTGCCGGTGGGTGTGTTCTTGGGAGCCCCCCTAGAACCGTCTTCCTAAAGCAGGGGTTTGCACAGGACTCGGGGCGGGGGGCGGTCTCACCTTGAGCTTGTCGAGGTAGGTGTGCTCCTGGGTCCAGGGCTCCTGGAACCTCACGAGGTCGGGGGCGCCCTTGTAAAACTCCACCAGCAGCATCTGCGCGACGAGGGGAGGATGGGACCCCCTCGCTCCCGCCCTCCCTGCGCACCGCATGCCAGGCGCCGGGGATGCAGCAGCGAGTGGGCCGGACACCGCTGCCACCCCTGACGGGCCCTCCAACCTAACGCGGCACGTAGACGTTACCGTCACCAACAAGTGCCACCCGGGAGAAACAGGGAGCTTAGGAGGAGGATGCGACTGAACCCCCCTAGGTCATATTCTGATTCTTCATAGCCACGCGGGCCCGACATCCCTCCCCGGGCTGGCCTCATCCCAAGTCTGGGGCTGAAATCACAGGGGTGCTGAACAAGTTCCGTTTTCTTAAGCCTCTCTTGAACCGCAGGCATTTAAAACCGTGTGTCTTCCCACGTGTCTCCCCTTGGAGAATCCGGGGCTGGGGCAGCGTGCCTGGCATGTTCGAGAACCAGCAGCGAGGCCAGGCAGGGGAGCAGGCGGGCAAGGGTGGGGCCATGGCAAGGAGCTGGGTCGGAGCCTAAGAGCCACAGGTGGTCTTCCGCAGCAGAGGAGGAGCCTGACCTGACGTGGCTGCTGCAGCCACGGCCTCCTGAGTCTGACCCAGTCAGGTCCATGCAGCTGGGTGCCTTCAGCCCCCACCCGCCCCTCCCTGGGGCCCCCGCCACCCCGCCCGGGATGAGCTCACCATCTCATGGAGGATGTCATTAGTCAGGAAGCTGTCCTGGACGTAGGCCATCTCCACGTCCATGGGGATGCCGTAGTCACTAGGCCTTTGCTGGCGGGGACACAAGCCGGTCACCCCCAGCCCCCAGCCCATGATGGCAGGGGACAGCGGGAAGTGCCCTGGGCCGGGAATGGGAGAATGGACCCTCCAGGCCCGGCTCCACACCGGGATCAGAGGTTCAGAGGTTCAGAGCCACGAGGGACGTTAGTGGAACCTGGCAGTGTGACTGGGCAGGCAGGTGGCATCTCCCAGACAGGAGAGGCAAAGAGAGAGCCAGGGTCCCGGAATTTCTTTCCAAAGCTGATTTGTGACCCCAAGATGGACTCGGGGAATGAAACCAGGCGAGGTCCGGTGAGGAGGCCATCTTGGTAACAAGAGCAGCATGCCACAGGTGGACCCCCCCACCTCTACATCTCTCACACCCAGGCCCTCGCCGAAGCCTCAGGCAGGGCAACGACCATGTGCCCATTTCACAGACGGGAGACCCTGAGGCCCCAGCTCCCGAAATGGGCCCGGAACCAGAGTGTCGGCCCTGGATCGCGAAAGAGCCCGGCCCGGCCCCGCCCCCGTCCACACTACCGGCCCCGCCCACATCACCGGGCCCCGCCCACACCGCCCGGCCCCGCCTACCTCAGGGGGCGGCATCACCCAGAAGGGCGAGATCTTGGACTCCGGGCCCGGGTTGCCCGAGTAGTACGGGGCTGGGGGGCGAGAGTGAGAGAGGGGGCTGGGCCCGAGGAGCTCGGGGGCCCAGGGGGGCCGCACGCGCACACCCGCCCCCGGCCCGGGCCTCACAGCAGAGCAGGGCGAGGCAGGGCTGGAAGCCGTTGCTGGAGCCCTGCAGCCGCAGCTGGTAGTCCATCTGCGCGTCGATGTCCTGCAGCGACGGCAGCGCCGGGCTGTGCGGGTGGCTGTGGTACCAGCCCACCAGGGACAGGCCCCGCAGGAGCAGGCTCTGGTAGATCTGGGGGCAGAGGCGAGGCTGGCACGGGCGGGCCCGGGGGGCTCTCCCAGCCCTGTGCGCCCACGCCACCCCCTGCCGCCGGCGCTCCTGACACCCATCCAGCCCTATGCACGCCCAACATGTCATGAGCGCCTGCTGTCTACCAGGCTGGGGGACACCGCAGCGACCAAGACAGACGCTGCCCCCAACCTCACCAAGTCCAGTGAGGGGACAGTCAACAAATACACATATAAAAAAGATGCACCTGTCATAACGCAAAGGCACAAGGTTACCAGGGCACAACGCCTAGCACACAGTAGGCACTCAGTAGTTAGCTATGGGGACAAGCGGATGAGCGCGCGAGGGAGCAGCAAAAAGCATTCCCGGATGCCGGAGGAAAGCGCATGCGTAAAGAGAAAGGAAGAGGCGGGCGGAGACACCTGCGCGGAATGAACACCTGTTCCACACCTGTCCCCAAGGGTCACTGGGGGGGGGGGGGGGGGGAGAAGGTGGGGGCGGGTGCATGAGCGCAGCTCCAGGCGCAACCTAAGCCCCGCGATGAAAACATGAGGAAGGACGGCAGCTAACATCTAGGGAGCCTTTCCCAGGTGCCAGGCCCGGCGGGGAAACCGAGGCTCAGAAGGGAAGGGGCTGGACGTGTTTGAGGTGCGACCGTGGGGTCACAGGCTCACACACGCTCATTTGCACACTTGCCGAGCGTCGACACTGTGCCAGCCGCCGGGATACGGAGGCCGGGACACCTGTGTCCGTGCCAGGCCTCCCCAGAATGCCCGTCCCCGCGCGCCCGCTCACCTCCTCTTCGATGGTGGCCGCCGTATCCGCGTCCCCCAGGCGGCTGCGACAGGGGAAGGCTCTCAGCACCGTGAGCACTGCGCGGACGGAGGCGGGGACAAGGCGTGGACATCGACCCGGGCCCCAAACAGCCCCCTGCCCACCAGGCCCCAAATACCCACTCTGGCTGTTGATGTCCCAGCGGCCCCCGAGGTACCCCACGACCTCGCTGCGAGTCAAGTGGCTGTGGAAGTCCTGGGGAGGGGAGGGACAGCGGAGGCCACGCGGTCAGCCTGCAGCCCGGCCCCAAACGCCAGCCCGCACAGCTTCCTCTTCATCCCAACAGTGAGTGTCAGCGGGGAACAAAGCAGGTACAGGCCTCGCTCTCAAGGAGCTAGCAGCCCAGGGACCCCCACCGTCCGGGGCGCCCCAGCCCCCTGCCCGCGCCTGGGAGGCCCTGGCCCCCAAGGGACAAGGTGGGAGCGGCGCACACACCAACAGGAACAGCACGTTGCTGGAGACGGCCACGTTGAACGGCTGGAACTTGTTGATGGCCGCGAAGGATGTCACTTCCACCAGGGTGTGGGGGTTTCTGCAGGAGCCAGGGGGTCCCACAGCTTCAGGACGCCCCACGCTGGCTCCCCAGCCCCCCACAGCCAGCTCTGAGAATCGGAGGTCCCTTGTCCCAACCCTGCTGGGGGGCAATGGGGGGACACATGGGGCGTAACTGACCTGGCGGAGTCGCGGCTGCCCAGCATGCAGTAGCGAACGGGTACCCGGGTCTTGTTTTCCGCCCGCTTCCCGGGGGGCGCGGCCTCTGCGGGGTTGGGGGGTCCGGGAAAAAGCGCAGTGTCAGTCCCTCCCCAGCCTGGGACGGATGCAGCCCGGGAAAAGCAAGACCTGGCAGCCCAGGAAAGCAAAAACTCCAGAGGCAGCCTTAAAAATCAGGCGGCGGGGCTCAGAAATCAGGCGGCGGGACTAGGAAATCAGGCGACGGGGCCGGGAAATCAGGCTGCGGGTTGTCAGCCGGGCATCTTGGGGGCGCTGAAGAAAAGCAAGGCCACTGGTGTCCCCAGCCTCCTCCCCAACTCGAGTTCTGCCCACTCGCCACCCGCCCTGCCTCCTCCCCTTGCCCGGGCCTCTCACCCGAGTGCGCAGGCTCAGAGGGGCCCTTCGCCGCCGGGGGTCTCCGACTCTTGTCCTCCGCTGAGACCCCTGCCAGGACCTCCTCCTCGTCTTCCTCCATCAGCAGCTCCTCCTCCTCCCCTTCGCTGGCCGGGCTCTGGCGGGGTGGGTTGGGGGACAGCGGAAGGACCCTTAGCCGGGTGCCCCCGACCTTCCCCACCAAGTCCCACCCAGACCCCTGGCTGGCCTGCCGTTGCCCCAGGTGCCCACTAGAGGGAGAGAGAGAGCAGAGCCGGTCAGCGTGGAAAGTTCGGATCCCGCCTCTGCCTCTTACAAGCTGTGTGACTTCAGGCAAGCGCCCTAACCTCTCTGAGCTCTATTCGCCTCGTCTATAAAAGGGCATCGTGACCTCCAGCCGCATAGGGGTGGCGCCAGGGGGAAATGAGAGAATGCGGGCGAAGCATTTAGCAGCCCCCCCCCCCCCCGCCCCCGTTGCTCCATTCATTAATGAAGCCCGCGTTTGGCACGGATTATTTCACTCACTTCTGTCACTACCCTCTCCTCCTCCTCTCCCAAACTGCCCCTGCGGAGGGGACCGCTCTGTGTCCATCTCAGTCTCCGTCCCCACCCCCTCGGGGCAGCGTCTGACCCCGGGGGTCCCGGGCACTCCTCAGGGCCCCGCACTTGTCCAGCTTCCCTCCCATCTCCCTCGCGGGCCCAGGGCTCAGGCTCCTCCCTCCCCACCCCTCCTGGGCGGGCGCCGTCCACCCTCGGGGCTCGAACCCCGTCTACACCCGGCGACGCCCACAGTCCTGACTCCCCTGAGCCCCAGACGCGGGGTCCAGCGGCCCCTCGACGGCCCCACGCGGGGGGCTCCCGCTCAGCCCGGCCACGCTGCCCCCGAAGGCCCCCCAGACCTGTTCCTCCCGAATCCCCCCGTGTCCGAGGGGGCGACCCCATCCGCCCGCCTGCTCAGAACAAAGCATCTCGGAACGCCGCGTCGGATCCAGCAGCAACCCGTTCAGAAGTACCCAGAGTCCCCCGATGGCCCACCTGGGCCCCCCCGGCGTCGCCCCCTGGACCAGCTGGGTCCCCGGTTCCTGCCCCTGCAACAGTCTGTCCTCCCCGCAGCCGCCACCAGAGGGCGCCCGGGAGCCCTGAGTTGGTCCCGCCCTCCTCCTCCCACAGCCCCTCCAGGCTCCCCCCTCCCTCGGGGGAGAAGCCAGTCCTCCTCGCGGCCCCCCAGGCCCCGCACGACCTACCCCGTCCCCTCCCTGCCCTCCCTCCTCCCTCTCTCCCCCTCCTCCCTCTGCTCCAGCCACATGGGCCCCCTCGCTGTTCCTCCAATCACCAGTCCCATTCCTGCCCCAGGGCCTTTGCACAACTGTTTCCCAGATATCCTCCCAGCTCCCTCCCTCCCCGCCTTCAGTTCTCCGCTCAAATGTCACCTTCTCAGTGAGCCCTTCCCTGACCGCCCTAGCCCCCTTCCCATCCTCCGGGCTCCCCTCTGCTCACTTCTTCCAACACACGCTAAGATGGACTCATTTATTTTGTTTCTTTGTTGCTCTCTCCACCAGGGCAGGGACTTTCCTCTTTTGCTCTCTGCTTTATCTCCAGCGCCGAGAACAGGGCCTGGCACACAGTAGGCACTTACTAACTCCTTGCTGAACGGCCGACCCTAGGACGTGGGGTCAAGGGCAGATTTATATGTCAGCTAGGCTAGGCCACAGTGCCCAGTTATGGAATCAAACGCTGCTCTCGGTGTCGCTGTGAAGGCACCCGGTAGACGTGCTCACATCCACAATCAACTGACTTCCAATAAAGATTACTCTGGATAATGGGGGTGGGCCTCATCGAATCAGTTGAAGGGCCTTAAGAACAAAAACTGAGGTTTCCCGGAAAACGAGGAATTCAGCCTCAAGACAGCAGCAGCAACTCCCACCTGAGTTTCCAGCCCACCAGCTGCCCTATAGACATCAGAGTTGCCAGCCGGAAGTTCACTCAGCTGCCGAATCTTCACAGAAGATCTATTCTTGTCATGGCATTCGAGACCCTCACAGATCTCCAGCCCCCTCAGCTACCCAAGACACATGAACCTCCTGCCGCATCCCCTAATCATGGTTCCCTAAGCAGCATGTGTTGCTTCCTGCCAACATGGCTTTGCTATGCCATTCCCTCCCTCTGGAAAGCTCCTCCCTTCATCTTGCTCTGAAAACTCCTACTCATCCTTCAAAGCCCCAGTTCCAACATCCCCCCTCTCTGGGAACTAAGGACGCACCTCATCAGCAGTGGCTGTGGGCACGTGGAGCTGGTGTCGCCGGAGCCAGGCAGCCTTGTACTTGTCCAGCTTCTGGCCTTTGTACTTGACGGAGGCCCAGCCGCAGCCGGACTTCTTGGCCGGGTTCACCAGCTTCTTGCAGTGGGTGGCCCAGGCGCTGGGTGAGTTGAACACCTGCCCTGTCTCCTGCCACACGATCCTCCCATCCGGCTGCAGGTCCCCCAGGAACTTCTTCCCCTGCCGCGACAGCACGCAGGACCTGCTACCCAGCAAGGCCCCTCCTCCAGGAAGTCCTCCCTGACCCCACGCTGCTCCCCAGGGCTTGGCACCCACTTCCCACTACAGCACCCCTTCCCAGAAGCCTCCAGCTTGGGTGCCTCCCAGTTCACAGATGTCCACCCTCACCATCCTGATCAGCCTGGATCGAAACTGCTCAGTCACGTGTCTGTCCCCCTCTCCCCTCTCTGGACCGGGAGCCCCCAAAGGGCGGGGACAGCGTCTGTCTTGATCACTGCTGTGTCTGTGACACCCAACACACAGTGTGGCACGCGGCGGGTGCTCAAGTCACAAATTGCTCCCATTCGCACATCAAACAATAACAAAGTACCAATAACAGTAATAATAGTGAGCACTTATAAAGCACTTACTGTATGCCAGGCCCCCTGCGGAGCGCTTTATTCATTTAAACCCCACACAGCCCCACGGGAGGGGAAAATCCCATTCCACAGATGAGGACACCAGGGTCCCGAGACGGGGAGCGAGGTCACACGGCCAAGGGAGCCGGGGTGTCCTCCCCGAGCCTCAGTTTCTCCTTTGTGGAATGGGGAGTTTGGTGAACGACGACGTCCTCCCGCCCAGAAGAACTCGTGCTGAGTCTGGATGCTCCGGGCCTCAGTTTCCCCTCCCCACACCCGGGCCCGGCCTGCAGCCCAGGAGCTCCGGGCCTCAGTTTCCCCTTCGCGCCCCGGCCGGGACGGGCTGCGGGGCGGGGGGCGCTCACCAGGTAGTAGATGGACAGCACCCCGGCGCCGGGCTCCAGCAGCGCGTCCTTGAGGAGCACCCGCAGCGTCACCGCGCGCCTGGTGAGCGCGCCCCCCGGGCCGCCGCCGCCGCCCCCCGGCCC